>NW_026610733.1:0-65000 GCF_029499605.1 Hyla sarda
GCCCCCAGTGGAGATTGGTTATTATCTGTCGTTCTCTATATTATCCTATGAGTTCCTGGATGACTCTTGTGCGCCCCCCAGTGGAGATTGGTTATTATCTGTGTCGTTCTCTATATTACCTTATGAGTTCCTGGATGACTCTTGTGCGCCCCCCAGTGGAGATTGGTTATTATCTGTCGTTCTCTATATTATCCTATGAGTTCCTGGATGACTCTTGTGCGCCCCCAGTGGAGATTGTTATTATCTGTCGTTCTCTATATTATCCTATGAGTTCCTGGATGACTCTTGTGCGCCCCCCAGTGGAGATTGGTTATTATCTGTCGTTCTCTATATTATCCTATGAGTTCCTGGATGACTCTTGTGCGCCCCCCAGTGGAGATTGGTTATTATCTGTGTCGTTCTCTATATTACCCTATGAGTTCCTGGATGACTCTTGTGCGCCCCCCAGTGGAGATTGGTTATTATCTGTGTCGTTCTCTATATTACCCTATGAGTTCCTGGATGACTCTTGTGCGCCCCCCAGTGGAGATTGGTTATTATCTGTCGTTCTCTATATTACCCTATGAGTTCCTGGATGACTCTTGTGCGCCCCCCAGTGGAGATTGGTTATTATCTGTGTCGTTCTCTATATTATCCTATGAGTTCCTGGATGACTCTTGTGCGCCCCCCAGTGGAGATTGGTTATTATCTGTGTCGTTCTCTATATTATCCTATGAGTTCCTGGATGACTCTTGTGCGCCCCCAGTGGAGATTGGTTATTATCTGTGTCGTTCTCTATATTATTCCTATGAGTTCCTGGATGACTCTTGTGCGCCCCCCAGTGGAGATTGGTTATTATCTGTCGTTCTCTATATTATCCTATGAGTTCCTGGATGACTCTTGTGCGCCCCCCAGTGGAGATTGGTTATTATCTGTCATTCTCTATATTATCCTATGAGTTCCTGGATGACTCTAGTGCGCCCCCAGTGGAGATTGGTTATTATCTGTCGTTCTCTATATTATCCTATGAGTTCCTGGATGACTCTAGTGCGCCCCCAGTGGAGATTGGTTATTATCTGTCGTTCTCTATATTATCCTATGAGTTCCTGGATGACTCTTGTGCGCCCCCCAGTGGAGATTGGTTATTATCTGTGTCGTTCTCTATATTACCCTATGAGTTCCTGGATGACTCTTGTGCGCCCCCAGTGGAGATTGGTTATTATCTGTGTCGTTCTCTATATTATCCTATGAGTTCTTGGATGACTCTTGTGCGCCCCCCAGTGGAGATTGGTTATTATCTGTCGTTCTCTATATTATCCTATGAGTTCCTGGATGACTCTTGTGCGCCCCCAGTGGAGATTGGTTATTATCTGTCGTTCTCTATATTATCCTATGAGTTCCTGGATGACTCTTGTGCGCCCCCAGTGGAGATTGGTTATTATCTGTGTCGTTCTCTATATTATCCTATGAGTTCCTGGATGACTCTTGTGCGCCCCCAGTGGAGATTGGTTATTATCTGTCGTTCTCTATATTATCCTATGAGTTCCTGGATGACTCTTGTGCGCCCCCAGTGGAGATTGGTTATTATCTGTGTCGTTCTCTATATTATCCTATGAGTTCCTGGATGACTCTTGTGCGCCCCCCAGTGGAGATTGGTTATTATCTGTCGTTCTCTATATTATCCTATGAGTTCCTGGATGACTCTTGTGCGCCCCCCAGTGGAGATTGGTTATTATCTGTGTCGTTCTCTATATTATCCTATGAGTTCCTGGATGACTCTTGTGCGCCCCCCAGTGGAGATTGGTTATTATCTGTCGTTCTCTATATTACCCTATGAGTTCCTGGATGACTCTTGTGCGCCCCCAGTGGAGATTGGTTATTATCTGTGTCGTTCTCTATATTATCCTATGAGTTCCTGGATGACTCTTGTGCGCCCCCAGTGGAGATTGGTTATTATCTGTGTCGTTCTCTATATTATCCTATGAGTTCCTGGATGACTCTTGTGCGCCCCCCAGTGGAGATTGGTTATTATCTGTCGTTCTCTATATTACCCTATGAGTTCCTAGATGACTCTTGTGCGCCCCCAGTGGAGATTGGTTATTATCTGTCGTTCTCTATATTATCCTATGAGTTCCTGGATGACTCTTGTGCGCCCCCAGTGGAGATTGGTTATTATCTGTGTCGTTCTCTATATTATCCTATGAGTTCCTGGATGACTCTTGTGCGCCCCCAGTGGAGATTGGTTATTATCTGTCGTTCTCTATATTATCCTATGAGTTCCTGGATGACTCTTGTGCGCCCCCAGTGGAGATTGGTTATTATCTGTCGTTCTCTATATTCTCCTATGAGTTCCTGGATGACTCTTGTGCGCCCCCAGTGGAGATTGGTTATTATCTGTCGTTCTCTATATTATCCTATGAGTTCCTGGATGACTCTTGTGCGCCCCCAGTGGAGATTGGTTATTATCTGTCGTTCTCTATATTATCCTATGAGTTCCTGGATGACTCTTGTGCGCCCCCCAGTGGAGATTGGTTATTATCTGTGTCGTTCTCTATATTATCCTATGAGTTCCTGGATGACTCTTGTGCGCCCCCAGTGGAGATTGGTTATTATCTGTCGTTCTCTATATTATCCTATGAGTTCCTGGATGACTCTTGTGCGCCCCCAGTGGAGATTGGTTATTATCTGTGTCGTTCTCTATATTACCCTATGAGTTCCTGGATGACTCTTGTGCGCCCCCAGTGGAGATTGGTTATTATCTGTCGTTCTCTATATTATCCTATGAGTTCCTGGATGACTCTTGTGCGCCCCCAGTGGAGATTGGTTATTATCTGTCGTTCTCTAAATGATCCTATGAGTTCCTGGATGACTCTTGTGCGCCCCCAGTGGAGATTGGTTATTATCTGTCGTCCTCTATATTATTCTATGAGTTCCTGGATGACTCTTGTGCGCCCCCAGTGGAGATTGGTTATTATCTGTCGTTCTCTATATTACCCTATGAGTTCCTGGATGACTCTTGTGCGCCCCCAGTGGAGATTGGTTATTATCTGTGTCGTTCTCTATATTATCCTATGAGTTCCTGGATGACTCTTGTGCGCCCCCAGTGGAGATTGGTTATTATCTGTCGTTCTCTATATTATCCTATGAGTTCCTGGATGACTCTTGTGCGCCCCCCAGTGGAGATTGGTTATTATCTGTTGTTCTCTATATTATCCTATGAGTTCCTGGATGACTCTTGTGCGCCCCCAGTGGAGATTGGTTATTATCTGTCGTTCTGTATATTATCCTATGAGTTCCTGGATGACTCTTGTGCGCCCCCAGTGGAGATTGGTTATTATCTGTCGTTCTCTATATTATCCTATGAGTTCCTGGATGACTCTTGTGCGCCCCCCAGTGGAGATTGGTTATTATCTGTGTCGTTCTCTATATTACCCTATGAGTTCCTGGATGACTCTTGTGCGCCCCCAGTGGAGATTGGTTATTATCTGTCGTTCTCTAAATGATCCTATGAGTTCCTGGATGACTCTTGTGCGCCCCAGTGGAGATTGGTTATTATCTGTCGTTCTCTATATTATCCTATGAGTTCCTGGATGACTCTTGTGCGCCCCCAGTGGAGATTGGTTATTATCTGTCGTTCTCTAAATGATCCTATGAGTTCCTGGATGACTCTTGTGCGCCCCCAGTGGAGATTGGTTATTATCTGTCGTCCTCTATATTATTCTATGAGTTCCTGGATGACTCTTGTGCGCCCCCAGTGGAGATTGGTTATTATCTGTCGTTCTCTATATTATCCTATGAGTTCCTGGATGACTCTTGTGCGCCCCCAGTGGAGATTGGTAATTATCTGTCGTTCTCTATATTATCCTATGAGTTCCTGGATGACTCTTGTGCGCCCCCCAGTGGAGATTGGTTATTATCTGTGTCGTTCTCTATATTACCCTATGAGTTCCTGGATGACTCTTGTGCGCCCCCAGTGGAGATTGGTTATTATCTGTGTCGTTCTCTATATTATCCTATGAGTTCTTGGATGACTCTTGTGCGCCCCCCAGTGGAGATTGGTTATTATCTGTCGTTCTCTATATTACCCTATGAGTTCCTGGATGACTCTTGTGCGCCCCCAGTGGAGATTGGTTATTATCTGTCGTTCTCTATATTATCCTATGAGTTCCTGGATGACTCTTGTGCGCCCCCAGTGGAGATTGGTTATTATCTGTGTCGTTCTCTATATTATCCTATGAGTTCCTGGATGACTCTTGTGCGCCCCCCAGTGGAGATTGGTTATTATCTGTCGTTCTCTATATTATCCTATGAGTTCCTGGATGACTCTTGTGCGCCCCCCAGTGGAGATTGGTTATTATCTGTGTCGTTCTCTATATTATCCTATGAGTTCCTGGATGACTCTTGTGCGCCCCCCAGTGGAGATTGGTTATTATCTGTCGTTCTCTATATTATCCTATGAGTTCCTGGATGACTCTTGTGCGCCCCCCAGTGGAGATTGGTTATTATCTGTCGTTCTCTATATTATCCTATGAGTTCCTGGATGACTCTTGTGCGCCCCCAGTGGAGATTGGTTATTATCTGTCGTTCTCTAAATGATCCTATGAGTTCCTGGATGACTCTTGTGCGCCCCTAGTGGAGATTGGTTATTATCTGTCGTTCTCTATATTATCCTATGAGTTCCTGGATGACTCTTGTGCGCCCCCAGTGGAGATTGGTTATTATCTGTCGTTCTCTATATTATCCTATGAGTTCCTGGATGACTCTTGTGCGCCCCCAGTGGAGATTGGTTATTATCTGTCGTTCTCTATATTATCCTATGAGTTCCTGGATGACTCTTGTGCGCCCCCAGTGGAGATTGGTTATTATCTGTGTCGTTCTCTATATTATCCTATGAGTTCCTGGATGACTCTTGTGCGCCCCCAGTGGAGATTGGTTATTATCTGTCGTTCTCTAAATGATCCTATGAGTTCCTGGATGACTCTTGTGCGCCCCTAGTGGAGATTGGTTATTATCTGTCGTTCTCTATATTATCCTATGAGATCCTGGATGACTCTTGTGCGCCCCCAGTGGAGATTGGTTATTATCTGTCGTTCTCTATATTACCCTATGAGTTCCTGGATGACTCTTGTGCGCCCCCAGTGGAGATTGGTTATTATTTGTCGTTCTCTATATTATCCTATGAGTTCCTGGATGACTCTTGTGCGCCCCCAGTGGAGATTGGTTATTATCTGTGTCGTTCTCTATATTATCCTATGAGTTCCTGGATGACTCTTGTGCGCCCCCCAGTGGAGATTGGTTATTATCTGTGTCGTTCTCTATATTATCCTATGAGTTCCTGGATGACTCTTGTGCGCCCCCAGTGGAGATTGGTTATTATCTGTGTCGTTCTCTATATTATCCTATGAGTTCCTGGATGACTCTTGTGCGCCCCCAGTGGAGATTGGTTATTATCTGTCGTTCTCTAAATGATCCTATGAGTTCCTGGATGACTCTTGTGCGCCCCTAGTGGAGATTGGTTATTATCTGTCGTTCTCTATATTATCCTATGAGTTCCTGGATGACTCTTGTGCGCCCCCCAGTGGAGATTGGTTATTATCTGTCGTTCTCTATATTATCCTATGAGTTCCTGGATGACTCTTGTGCGCCCCCAGTGGAGATTGGTTATTATCTGTCGTTCTCTATATTCTCCTATGAGTTCCTGGATGACTCTTGTGCGCCCCCAGTGGAGATTGGTTATTATCTGTCGTTCTCTATATTATCCTATGAGTTCCTGGATGACTCTTGTGCGCCCCCAGTGGAGATTGGTTATTATCTGTCGTTCTCTATATTATCCTATGAGTTCCTGGATGACTCTTGTGCGCCCCCAGTGGAGATTGGTTATTATCTGTCGTTCTCTATATTATCCTATGAGTTCCTGGATGACTCTTGTGCGCCCCCAGTGGAGATTGGTTATTATCTGTCGTTCTCTATATTATCCTATGAGTTCCTGGATGACTCTTGTGCGCCCCCAGTGGAGATTGGTTATTATCTGTCGTTCTCTATATTATCCTATGAGTTCCTGGATGACTCTTGTGCGCCCCCAGTGGAGATTGGTTATTATCTGTCGTTCTCTATATTATCCTATGAGTTCCTGGATGACTCTTGTGCGCCCCCAGTGGAGATTGGTTATTATCTGTCATTCTCTATATTATCCTATGAGTTCCTGGATGACTCTTGTGCGCCCCCCAGTGGAGATTGGTTATTATCTGTCGTTCTCTATATTATCCTATGAGTTCCTGGATGACTCTTGTGCGCCCCCAGTGGAGATTGGTTATTATCTGTCGTTCTCTATATTATCCTATGAGTTCCTGGATGACTCTTGTGCGCCCCCAGTGGAGATTGGTTATTATCTGTGTCGTTCTCTATATTATCCTATGAGTTCCTGGATGACTCTTGTGCGCCCCCAGTGGAGATTGGTTATTATCTGTCGTTCTCTATATTATCCTATGAGTTCCTGGATGACTCTTGTGCGCCCCCCAGTGGAGATTGGTTATTATCTGTTGTTCTCTATATTATCCTATGAGTTCCTGGATGACTCTTGTGCGCCCCCAGTGGAGATTGGTTATTATCTGTCGTTCTCTATATTATCCTATGAGTTCCTGGATGACTCTTGTGCGCCCCCCAGTGGAGATTGGTTATTATCTGTGTCGTTCTCTATATTATCCTATGAGTTCCTGGATGACTCTTGTGCGCCCCCAGTGGAGATTGGTTATTATCTGTCGTTCTCTATATTATCCTATGAGTTCCTGGATGACTCTTGTGCGCCCCCAGTGGAGATTGGTTATTATCTGTGTCGTTCTCTATATTACCCTATGAGTTCCTGGATGACTCTTGTGCGCCCCCAGTGGAGATTGGTTATTATCTGTCGTTCTCTATATTATCCTATGAGTTCCTGGATGACTCTTGTGCGCCCCCAGTGGAGATTGGTTATTATCTGTCGTTCTCTAAATGATCCTATGAGTTCCTGGATGACTCTTGTGCGCCCCCAGTGGAGATTGGTTATTATCTGTCGTCCTCTATATTATTCTATGAGTTCCTGGATGACTCTTGTCCGCCCCCCAGTGGAGATTGGTTATTATCTGTCGTTCTCTATATTATCCTATGAGTTCCTGGATGACTCTTGTGCGCCCCCAGTGGAGATTGGTTATTATCTGTCGTTCTCTATATTACCCTATGAGTTCCTGGATGACTCTTGTGCGCCCCCAGTGGAGATTGGTTATTATCTGTGTCGTTCTCTATATTATCCTATGAGTTCCTGGATGACTCTTGTGCGCCCCCAGTGGAGATTGGTTATTATCTGTCGTTCTCTATATTATCCTATGAGTTCCTGGATGACTCTTGTGCGCCCCCCAGTGGAGATTGGTTATTATCTGTTGTTCTCTATATTATCCTATGAGTTCCTGGATGACTCTTGTGCGCCCCCAGTGGAGATTGGTTATTATCTGTCGTTCTGTATATTATCCTATGAGTTCCTGGATGACTCTTGTGCGCCCCCAGTGGAGATTGGTTATTATCTGTCGTTCTCTATATTATCCTATGAGTTCCTGGATGACTCTTGTGCGCCCCCAGTGGAGATTGGTTATTATCTGTGTCGTTCTCTATATTACCCTATGAGTTCCTGGATGACTCTTGTGCGCCCCCAGTGGAGATTGGTTATTATCTGTCGTTCTCTAAATGATCCTATGAGTTCCTGGATGACTCTTGTGCGCCCCCAGTGGAGATTGGTTATTATCTGTCGTTCTCTATATTATCCTATGAGTTCCTGGATGACTCTTGTGCGCCCCCAGTGGAGATTGGTTATTATCTGTCGTTCTCTATATTATCCTATGAGTTCCTGGATGACTCTTGTGCGCCCCCAGTGGAGATTGGTTATTATCTGTCGTTCTCTAAATGATCCTATGAGTTCCTGGATGACTCTTGTGCGCCCCCAGTGGAGATTGGTTATTATCTGTCGTCCTCTATATTATTCTATGAGTTCCTGGATGACTCTTGTGCGCCCCCAGTGGAGATTGGTTATTATCTGTCGTTCTCTATATTACCCTATGAGTTCCTGGATGACTCTTGTGCGCCCCCAGTGGAGATTGGTTATTATCTGTGTCGTTCTCTATATTATCCTATGAGATCCTGGATGACTCTTGTGCGCCCCCAGTGGAGATTGGTTATTATCTGTGTCGTTCTCTATATTATCCTATGAGTTCCTGGATGACTCTTGTGCGCCCCCAGTGGAGATTGGTTATTATCTGTCGTTCTCTATATTATCCTATGAGTTCCTGGATGACTCTTGTGCGCCCCCCAGTGGAGATTGGTTATTATCTGTTGTTCTCTATATTATCCTATGAGTTCCTGGATGACTCTTGTGCGCCCCCAGTGGAGATTGGTTATTATCTGTCGTTCTCTATATTATCCTATGAGTTCCTGGATGACTCTTGTGCGCCCCCAGTGGAGATTGGTTATTATCTGTGTCGTTCTCTATATTACCCTATGAGTTCCTGGATGACTCTTGTGCGCCCCCAGTGGAGATTGGTTATTATCTGTCGTTCTCTAAATGATCCTATGAGTTCCTGGATGACTCTTGTGCGCCCCCAGTGGAGATTGGTTATTATCTGTCGTCCTCTATATTATTCTATGAGTTCCTGGATGACTCTTGTGCGCCCCCAGTGGAGATTGGTTATTATCTGTCGTCCTCTATATTATCCTATGAGTTCCTGGATGACTCTTGTGCGCCCCCAGTGGAGATTGGTTATTATCTGTCGTTCTCTATATTATTCTATGAATTCCTAGATGACTCTTGTCCGCCCCCCAGTGGAGATTGGTTATTATCTGTCGTTCTCTATATTATCCTATGAGTTCCTGGATGACTCTTGTGCGCCCCCCAGTGGAGATTGGTTATTATCTGTCGTTCTCTATATTATCCTATGAGTTCCTGGATGACTCTTGTGCGCCCCCAGTGGAGATTGGTTATTATCTGTCGTTCTCTATATTACCCTATGAGTTCCTGGATGACTCTTGTGCGCCCCCAGTGGAGATTGGTTATTATCTGTCGTTCTCTATATTACCCTATGAGTTCCTGGATGACTCTTGTGCGCCCCCAGTGGAGATTGGTTATTATCTGTCGTTCTCTATATTATCCTATGAGTTCCTGGATGACTCTTGTGCGCCCCCAGTGGAGATTGGTTATTATCTGTCGTTCTCTATATTATCCTATGAGTTCCTGGATGACTCTTGTGCGCCCCCAGTGGAGATTGGTTATTATCTGTCGTTCTCTATATTATTCTATGAGTTCCTAGATGACTCTTATGCGCCCCCAGTGGAGATTGGTTATTATCTGTCGTTCTCTATATTATCCTATGAGATCCTGGATGACTCTTGTGCGCCCCCAGTGGAGATTGGTTATTATCTGTGTCGTTCTCTATATTACCCTATGAGTTCCTGGATGACTCTTGTCCGCCCCCCAGTGGAGATTGGTTATTATCTGTCGTTCTCTATATTATCCTATGAGTTCCTGGATGACTCTTGTGCGCCCCCCAGTGGAGATTGGTTATTATCTGTCGTTCTCTATATTATCCTATGAGTTCCTGGATGACTCTTGTGCGCCCCCAGTGGAGATTGGTTATTATCTGTCGTTCTCTATATTACCCTATGAGTTCCTGGATGACTCTTGTGCGCCCCCAGTGGAGATTGGTTATTATCTGTCGTTCTCTATATTACCCTATGAGTTCCTGGATGACTCTTGTGCGCCCCCAGTGGAGATTGGTTATTATCTGTCGTTCTCTATATTATCCTATGAGTTCCTGGATGACTCTTGTGCGCCCCCCAGTGGAGATTGGTTATTATCTGTCGTTCTCTATATTCTCCTATGAGTTCCTGGATGACTCTTGTGCGCCCCCAGTGGAGATTGGTTATTATCTGTCGTTCTCTATATTATCCTATGAGTTCCTGGATGACTCTTGTGCGCCCCCAGTGGAGATTGGTTATTATCTGTCGTTCTCTATATTATCCTATGAGTTCCTGGATGACTCTTGTGCGCCCCCAGTGGAGATTGGTTATTATCTGTCGTTCTCTATATTATCCTATGAGTTCCTGGATGACTCTTGTGCGCCCCCAGTGGAGATTGGTCATTATCTGTCGTTCTCTATATTATCCTATGAGTTCCTGGATGACTCTTGTGCGCCCCCAGTGGAGATTGGTTATTATCTGTGTCGTTCTTTACCTGTTTCTGATTTCCCGAGGCCGAAGTAACCGATCAGCTTCAGTAATAACTTCTCCTCGATCTGGACTGTGAATCTCTGCGCCGTGATCAGCAGATGCTGCAAGAAAAGTTACTGATCAGTCATGAAGGAGAAAAGGAATAATCCAGAATTATAAGAGAATACATTCAACACAGATTGTAACTTCACTGCTCACATAAGGGAGCTGTCAATCACTGTGAGTGGGAGGGGCCAACAGGACTCACAGGCTTTATCTATAAATGGGAGGGGGGCAGGACTCACAGGCTTTATCTATAAATGGGAGGGGAAGCAGGACTCACAGGCTTTATCTATAAATGGGAGGGGGGCAGGACTCACAGGCTTTATCTATAAATGGGAGGGGGGCAGGATTCACAGGCTTTATCTATAAATGGGAGAGGAAGCAGGACTCACAGGCTTTATTTATAAACGGGAGAGGAAGCAGGACTCACAGGCTTTATCTATAAATGGGAGAGGAAGCAGGACTCACAGGCTTTATTTATAAACGGGAGAGGAAGCAGGACTCACAGGCTTTATCTATAAATGGGAGGGGAAGCAGGACTCACAGGCTTTATCTATAAATGGGAGGGGAAGCAGGACTCACAGGCTTTATCTATAAATGGGAGGGGAAGCAGGACTCACAGGCTTTATCTATAAATGGGAGGGGAAGCAGGACTCACAGGCTTTATCTATAAATGGGAGGGAAGCAGGACTCACAGGCTTTATCTATAAATGGGAGGGGGGCAGGACTCACAGGCTTTATCTATAAATGGGAGAGGAAGCAGGACTCACAGGCTTTATTTATAAACGGGAGAGGAAGCAGGACTCACAGGCTTTATCTATAAATGGGAGGGGAAGCAGGACTCACAGGCTTTATCTATAAATGGGAGAGGAAGCAGGACTCACAGGCTTTATTTATAAACGGGAGAGGAAGCAGGACTCACAGGCTTTATCTATAAATGGGAGGGAAGCAGGACTCACAGGCTTTATCTATAAATGGGAGGGGAAGCAGGACTCACAGGCTTTATCTACAAATGATAGGGGAAGCAGGACTCACAGGCTTTATCTATAAATGGGAGGGAAGCAGGACTCACAGGCTTTATCTATAAATGGGAGGGAAGCAGGACTCACAGGCTTTATCTATAAATGGGAGGGAAGCAGGACTCACAGGCTTTATCTATAAATGGGAGAGGAAGCAGGACTCACAGGCTTTATCTATAAATGGGAGGGGGGCAGGACTCACAGGCTTTATCTATAAATGGGAGAGGAAGCAGGACTCACAGGCTTTATAAATGGGAGGGGAAGCAGGACTCACAGGCTTTATCTATAAATGGGAGGGAAGCAGGACTCACAGGCTTTATCTATAAATGGGAGAGGAAGCAGGACTCACAGGCTTTATCTATAAATGGGAGGGGGGCAGGACTCACAGGCTTTATCTATAAATGGGAGAGGAAGCAAGACTCACAGGCTTTATTTATAAATGGGAGGGGAAGCAGGACTCACAGGCTTTATCTATAAATGGGAGGGAAGCAGGACTCACAGGCTTTATCTATAAATGGGAGGGAAGCAGGACTCACAGGCTTTATCTATAAATGGGAGGGGAAGCAGGAGTCACAGGCTTTATCTATAAATGGGAGGGAAGCAGGACTCACAGGCTTTATCTATAAATGGGAGAGGAAGCAGGACTCACAGGCTTTATCTATAAATGGGAGGGGAAGCAGGACTCGCAGGCTTTATCTATAAATGGGAGGGGAAGCAGGACTCACAGGCTTTATCTATAAATGGGAGGGGGGCAGGACTCACAGGCTTTATCTATAAATGATAGGGGAAGCAGGACTCACAGGCTTTATCTATAAATGATAGGGGAAGCAGGACTCACAGGCTTTATCTATAAATGGGAGGGGAAGCAGGACTCACAGGCTTTCTCTATAAATGGGAGGGGAAGCAGGACTCACAGGCTTTATCTATAAATGGGAGGGGAAGCAGGACTCACAGGATTTATCTATAAATGATAGGGGAAGCAGGACTCACAGGCTTTATCTATAAATGGGAGGGGAAGCAGGACTCACAGGCTTTCTCTATAAATGATAGGGGAAGCAGGACTCACAGGCTTTATCTATAAATGGGAGAGGAAGCAGGACTCACAGGCTTTATCTATAAATGGGAGGGGAAGCAGGACTCACAGGCTTTATCTATAAATGGGAGGGGGGCAGGACTCACAGGCTTTATCTATAAATGGGAGGGGAAGCAGGACTCACAGGCTTTATCTATAAATGGGAGGGGAAGCAGGACTCACAGGCTTTATCTATAAATGGGAGGGGAAGCAGGACTCACAGGCTTTATCTATAAATGGGAGGGGAAGCAGGACTCACAGGCTTTACCTATAAATGGGAGGGGAAGCAGGACTCACAGGCTTTATCTATAAATGGGAGGGAAGCAGGACTCACAGGATTTATCTATAAATGGGAGGGGAAGCAGGACTCACAGGCTTTCTCTATAAATGGGAGGGGAAGCAGGACTCACAGGCTTTATCTATAAATGGGAGGGGAAGCAGGACTCACAGGCTTTATCTATAAATGGGGTGGGCAGGACTCACAGGATTTATCTATAAATGATAGGGGAAGCCGGACTCAAAGGCTTTATCTATAAATGATAGGGGTCCTCCTGGGTCTCCTCCATAGTCTCCTCCCGGGTCTCCTCCATAGGGGGGTCCTCCTGGGTCTCCTCCATAGCGAGGTCCTCCTGGGTCTCCTCTATAGCGGGGTCCTCCTGGGTCTCCTCCATAGTGGGGTCCTCCTGGGTCTCCTCCATAGTGGGGTCCTCCTGGGTCTCCTCCATAGTGGGGTCCTCCTGGGTCTCCTCCATAGCGGGGTCCTCCTGGGTCTCCTCCATAGTGGGGTCCTCCTGGGTCTCCTCCATAGTGGGGTCCTCCTGGGTCTCCTCCATAGTGGGGTTCTCCTGGGTCTCCTCCATAGTGGGGTCCTCCCGGGTCTCCTCCATAGTGGGGTCCTCCTGGGTCTCCTCCATAGCGGGGTCCTCCTGGGTCTCCTCCATAGTGGGGTCCTCCTGGGTCTCCTCCATAGTGTTTCATTTCATATAAATGTGGACGGATAGTTCGCGCTGACACTGATGCTCCCTGAGCCTGCAGGACAGCTTGAATATCTTTGGAACTTGTTTGGGGCTGCTTATCCACCATCTGGACTATCCTGTGGTGCCACCTTTCATCAGTTTTCTCTTCTGTCCACACCCAGGGAGATTATCTACAGTTCCATGGGGTGTAAACTTCTTGATAATGTTGCGCACTGTGGACAAAGACAAATCTAGATCTCTGGAGATGGACGTGTAACCTGGAGATTGTTGATATTTTTCCACAATTTTGGTTCCCAAGTCCTCAGACAGTTCTCTTCTCCTCTTTCTGTTCTCTCCTCCTCTTTCTGTTCTCTCTTCTCCTCTTTCTGTTCTCTTCTCCTCTTTCTGTTCTCTTCTCCTCTTTCTGTTCTCTCTTCTCTTTCTGTTCTCTTCTCCTCTTTCTGTTCTCTCTTCTCCTCTTTCTGTTCTCTCCTCCTCTTTCTGTTCTCTTCTCCTCTTTCTGTTCTCTTCTCCTCTTTCTGTTCTCTCTTCTCCTCTTTCTGTTCTCTCTTCTCCTCTTTCTGTTCTCTTCTCCTCTTTCTGTTCTCTTCTCCTCTTTCTGTTCTCTCCTCTTTCTGTTCTCTCTTCTCCTCTTTCTGTTCTCTTCTCCTCTTTCTGTTCTCTTCTCCTCTTTCTGTTCTCTCTTCTCTTTCTGTTCTCTTCTCCTCTTTCTGTTCTCTCCTCCTCTTTCTGTTCTCTTCTCCTCTTTCTGTTCTCTCCTCCTCTTTCTGTTCTCTTCTCCTCTTTCTGTTCTCTTCTCCTCTTTCTGTTCTCTCTCTTCTCCTCTTTCTGTTCTCTTCTCCTCTTTCTGTTCTCTCTTCTCCTCTTTCTGTTCTCTCCTCCTCTTTCTGTTCTCTATTCTCCTCTTTCTGTTCTCTCTTCTCCTCTTTCTGTTCTCTTCTCCTCTTTCTGTTCTCTCTTCTCCTCTTTCTGTTCTCTCCTCCTCTTTCTGTTCTCTATTCTCCTCTTTCTGTTCTCTATTCTCCTCTTTCTGTTCTCTCTTCTCCTCTTTCTGTTCTCTCTTCTCCTCTTTCTGTTCTCTCTTCTCCTCTTTCTGTTCTCTCTTCCTCTTTCTGTTCTCTCTTCTCTTTCTGTTCTCTCTTCTCCTCTTTCTGTTCTCTTCTCCTCTTTCTGTTCTCTCTTCTCCTCTTTCTGTTCTCTCCTCCTCTTTCTGTTCTCTCTTCTCCTCTATCTGTTCTCTCTTCTCCTCTTTCTGTTCTCTCTTCTCCTCTTTCTGTTCTCTCTTCTCCTCTTTCTGTTCTCTCTCCTCCTCTTTCTGTTCTCTTCTCCTCTTTCTGTTCTCTCTTCTCCTCTTTCTGTTCTCTCTTCTCCTCTTTCTGTTCTCTCTTCTCCTCTTTCTGTTCTCTTCTCTTTCTGTTCTCTCCTCCTCTTTCTGTTCTCTCTTCTCCTCTTTCTGTTCTCTTCTCCTCTTTCTGTTCTCTCCTACTCTTTCTGTTCTCTTCTCCTCTTTCTGTCCTCTCTTCTCCTCTTTCTGTTCTCTCCTCCTCTTTCTGTTCTCTCTTCTCCTCTTTCTGTTCTCTCTTCTCCTCTTTCTGTTCTCTCTTCTCCTCTTTCTGTTCTCTCTTCTCCTCTTTCTGTTCTCTCTCCTCCTCTTTCTGTTCTCTTCTCCTCTTTCTGTTCTCTCTTCTCCTCTTTCTGTTCTCTCTCCTCCTCTTTCTGTTCTCTTCTCCTCTTTCTGTTCTCTCTTCTCCTCTTTCTGTTCTCTCTCTTCTCTTTCTGTTCTCTCTTCTCCTCTTTCTGTTCTCTTCTCCTCTTTCTGTTCTCTTCTCCTCTTTCTGTTCTCTCTCCTCCTCTTTCTGTTCTCTTCTCCTCTTTCTGTTGTCCTCTCTTCTCCTCTTTCTGTTCTCTCCTCCTCTTTCTGTTGTCCTCTCTTCTCCTCTTTCTGTTGTCCTCTCCTCCTCTTTCTGTTGTCCTCTCTTCTCCTCTTTCTGTTGTCCTCTCTTCTCCTCTTTCTGTTGTCCTCTCTTCTCCTCTTTCTGTTGTCCTCTCCTCCTCTTTCTGTTGTCCTCTCTTCTCCTCTTTCTGTTGTCCTCTCTTCTCCTCTTTCTGTTGTCCTCTCTTCTCCTCTTTCTGTTGTCCTCTCTTCTCCTCTTTCTGTTCTCTCTTCTCCTCTTTCTGTTGTCCTCTCTTCTCCTCTTTCTGTTCTCTTCTCCTCTTTGTTGTCCTCTCTTCTCCTCTTTCTGTTCTCTTCTCCTCTTTCTGTTCTCTCTTCTCCTCTTTCTGTTGTCCATGCTTAGTGTGACACACACAGACACACAATGCAAAGACTAAGTGAACTTCTCTCCTTTTTATCTGCTGTCAGGTGTGATGTTTATATTGCCCACACCTGTTACTTGCCCCAGGTGAGTATAAAGGAACATCACAGGCTGCAAACAATCTTATTTATCCTCAATTATGAAAGGTGCCAATAATTATGTCCGGACCATTTTTTGGAGTTTGGTGACATTATGTCCAATTTGCTTTTTTTCCTCCTTTTTTGGTTTAGTTCCAATACAGACAAAGGGAATAAACATGTGTATAGCAAAACCTGTGTTACTGCAATATATATATATACAGAGGAGAGGAGATCTATATATATATATATATATACAGAGGAGAGGAGATCTATATATATATATATATATATATATATATATACAGAGGAGAGGAGATCTATATATATATACAGAGGAGAGGAGATCTATATATATATATATATATATATATATACAGAGGAGAGGAGATCTATATATATATATATATACAGAGGAGAGGAGATCTATATATATATATATATATACAGAGGAGAGGAGATCTATATATATATATATATATATACAGAGGAGAGGAGATCTATATATATATATATATATATATATATATATACACACAAAGGGGATAAACATGTGTATAGCAAAACCTGTGTTACTGCAATATATATATATATATATATATATATATATATATATACAGAGGAGAGGAGATCTATATATATATATACACAAAGGGAATAAACATGTGTATAGCAAAACCTGTGTTACTGCAATATATATATATACAGAGGAGAGGAGATCTATATATATATATACAGAGGAGAGGAGATCTATATATATATATATATATATATACAGAGGAGAGGAGATTATTTATATATATATATATATATATATATATACACACAAAGGGGATAAACATGTGTATAGCAAAACCTGTGTTACTGCAATATATATATATATATATATATATATATATATATATACAGAGGAGAGGAGATCTATATATATATATATATATATATATATATATATATATATATACACACACAAAGGGGATAAACATGTGTATAGCAAAACCTGTGTTACTGCAATATATATATATATATATATATATATATATATACAGAGGAGAGGAGATCTATATATATATATACAGAGGAGAGGAGATCTATATATATATATACACACAAAGGGAATAAACATGTGTATAGCAAAACCTGTGTTACTGCAATATATATATATACAGAGGAGAGGAGATCTATATATATATATATATATACAGAGGAGAGGAGATCTATATATATATATATATATATATATACAGAGGAGAGGAGATCTATATATATATACACAGAGGAGAGGAGATCTATATATATATACAGAGGAGAGGATATCTATATATATATATATAGAGGAGAGGAGATCTATATATATATACACAGAGGAGAGGAGATCTATATATATATACAGAGGAGAGGAGATCTATATATATATATATATATATATATATATATATACAGAGGAGAGGAGATCTATATATATATATATATATATATACAGAGGAGAGGAGATCTATATATATATATACAGAGGAGAGGAGATCTATATATATATATACACAAAGGGAATAAACATGTGTATAGCAAAACCTGTGTTACTGCAATATATATATATATACAGAGGAGAGGAGATCTATATATATATATATATATATACAGAGGAGAGGAGATCTATATATATATACAGAGGAGAGGAGATCTATATATATATATATACAGAGGAGAGGAGATCTATATATATATATACAGAGGAGAGGAGATCTATATATATATATACAGAGGAGAGGAGATCTATATATATATATATACACAAAGGGAATAAACATGTGTATAGCAAAACCTGTGTTACTGCAATATATATATATATACAGAGGAGAGGAGATCTATATATATATACAGAGGAGAGGAGATCTATATATATATATATATACAGAGGAGAGGAGATCTATATATATATATACAGAGGAGAGGAGATCTATATATATATATACAGAGGAGAGGAGATCTATATATATATATATATATATATATATATATATATATATATATATATATATACACAAAGGGAATAAACATGTGTATAGCAAAACCTGTGTTACTGCAATATATATATATATATATATATATACAGAGGAGAGGAGATCTATATATATATATATATATATATACAGAGGAGAGGAGATCTATATATATATATATACAGAGGAGAGGAGATCTATATATATATATATATATATATATATATATATATATACATATATACAGAGGAGAGGAGATCTATATATATATATATACAGAGGAGAGGAGATCTATATATATATATACAGAGGAGAGGAGATCTATATATATATACACAGAGGAGAGGAGATCTATATATATATATATATATATATATATACAGAGGAGAGGAGATCTATATATATATATATATATATATATACAGAGGAGAGGAGATCTATATATATATATATATATATATATATACAGAGGAGAGGAGATCTATATATATATATATATATATACAGAGGAGATGATATATATATATATATACACAGAGGAGAGGAGATCTATATATATACAGAGGAGAGGAGATCTATATATATATATATATATATATATATATATATATATATATATATACAGAGGAGAGGAGATCTATATATATATATATATATATATATATATATATATATACACACAAAGGGAATAAACATGTGAACATGTGTATAGCAAAATCTGTGTTACTGCAATATATATATATACAGAGGAGAGGAGATCTATATATATATATACAGAGGAGAGGAGATCTATATATATATATATACAGAGGAGAGGAGATCTATATATATATATATATATATATATATATACACAGAGGAGAGGAGATCTATATATATATATATATATATACAGAGGAGAGGAGATCTATATATATATACAGAGGAGAGGAGATCTATATATATATACACAGAGGAGATCTATATATATACAGAGGAGAGGAGATCTATATATATACACAGAGGAGAGGAGATCTATATATATATACAGAGGAGAGGAGATCTATATATATATATGTATATACATACAGAGGAGAGGAGATCTATATATATATATATATATATATGTATATATATACAGAGGAGAGGAGATCTATACATATATACAGAGGAGAGGAGATATATATATATATGTATATATATACAGAGGAGAGCAGATCTATATATATATATATATATATACAGAGGAGAGGAGATCTATATATATATATACACACAAAGGGAATAAACATGTGTATAGCAAAACCTGTGTTACTGCAATATATATATATATACAGAGGAGATCTATATATATATATATATATATATATATATATACAGAGGAGAGGAGATCTATATATATATATATACAGAGGAGAGGAGATCTATATATATATATATATATATATATATATATATATACAGAGGAGAGGAGATCTATATATATATATATATATATATATATATATATATACAGAGGTGAGGAGATCTATATACGGTATATATATATATATATATATATATATACAGAGGAGAGGAGATCTATATATATATATATATATATATATATATGTACAGAGGAGAGGAGATCTATATATATATATATACAGAGGAGAGGAGATCTATATATATATATATACAGAGGAGAGGAGATCTATATATATATATATATACACACACAAAGCGAATAAACCTGTGTTACTGCAATCCTTTCCTGTGAGGAATACTTCATTATATAGAGAAATGTCAGGGGGGACAACATTTACCACCATGACTGTATATAACACCTATATGACTGTATATAACACCTATATGACTGTATATTACACCTATATGACTGTATATAACACCTATATGACTGTACATTACACCTATATGACTGTATATTACACCTATATGACTGTATATTACACCTATATGACTGTACATTACACCTATATGACTGTATATTACACCTATATGACTGTATATAACACCTATATGACTGTATATTACACCTATATGACTGTATATGACACCTATATGACTGTATATAACACCTATATGACTGTATATAACCCCTATATGACTGTATATACCACCTATATGACTGTACATTACACCTATATGACTGTACATTACACCTATATGACTGTATATTACACCTATATGACTGTATATAACACCTATATGACTGTATATTACACCTATATGACTGTATATGACACCTATATGACTGTATATAACACCTATATGACTGTATATTACACCTATATGACTGTATATTACACCTATATGACTGTATATAACACCTATATGACTGTATATTACACCTATATGACTGTATATGACACCTATATGACTGTATATTACACCTATATGACACCTATATTACACCTATATGACTGTATATTACACCTATATGACTGTATATAACACTTATATAACTGTGTATTACACCTATATGACTGTATATAACACCTATATGACTGTATATGACACCTATATGACTGTATATGACACCTATATGACTGTATATGACACCTATATGACTGTATATAACACCTATATGACTGTACATTACACCTATATGACTGTACATTACACCTATATGACTGTATATAACACCTATATGACTGTACATTACACCTATATGACTGTACATTACACCTATATGACTGTACATTACACCTATATGACTGTATATATGACTGTATATAACACCTATATGACTGTATATTACACCTATATGACTGTATATTACACCTATATGACTGTATATATGACTGTATATAACACCTATATGACTGTACATTACACCTATATGACTGTACATTACACCTATATGACTGTATATTACACCTATATGACTGTATATTACACCTATATGACTGTATATTACACCTATATGACTGTATATGACACCTATATGACTGTATATAACACCTATATGACTGTATATTACACCTATATGACTGTATATTACACCTATATGACTGTATATAACACCTATGTGACTGTATATTACACCTATGTGACTGTATATTACACCTATGTGACTGTATATTACACCTATGTGACTGTATATTACACCTATATGACTGTATATTACACCTATATGACTGTATATTACACCTAGATGACTGTATATTACACCTATATGACTGTATATTACACCTATGTGACTGTATATTACACCTATATGACTGTATATTACTCCTATATGACTGTATATTACACCTATATGACTGTATATAACACCTATATGACTGTATATTACACCTAGATGACTGTATATTACATCTATATGACTGTATATTACACCTATATGACTGTATATTACACCTATATGACTGTATATAACACCTATATGACTGTATATTACACCTATATGACTGTATATTACACCTATATGACTGTATATAACACCTATATGACTGTATATGACACCTATATGACTGTATATGACACCTATATGACTGTATATGACACCTATATGACTGTATATGACACCTATATGACTGTATATAACACCTATATGACTGTATATTACACCTATATGACTGTATATTACACCTATATGACTGTATATTACACCTATGTGACTGTATATTACACCTATATGACTGTATATTACACCTATATGACTGTATATTACACCTATATGACTGTATATTACACCTATGTGACTGTATATTACACCTATGTGACTGTATATAACACCTATGTGACTGTATATTACTCCTATATGACTGTATATTACACCTATATGACTGTATATAACACATATATGACTGTATATTACACCTAGATGACTGTATATTACACCTATATGACTGTATATTACATCTATATGACTGTATATTACACCTATATGACTGTATATAACACCTATATGACTGTATATTACACCTATATGACTGTATATTACACCTATATGACTGTATATTACACCTATATGACTGTATATAACACCTATATGACTGTACATTACACCTATATGACTGCATATAACCCCTATATGACTGCATATAACACCTATATGACTGTATATAACACCTATATGACTGTATATTACACCTATATGACTGTATATAACACCTATATGACTGTATATTACACCTATATGACTGTATATAACACCTATATGACTGTATATTACACCTATATGACTGTATATTACACCTATATGACTGTATATTACACCTATATGACTGTATATTACACCTATATGACTGTATATTACACCTATATGACTGTATATTACACCTATATGACTGTATATTACACCTATATGACTGTATATTACACCTATATGACTGTATATTACACCTATATGACTGTATATAACACCTATATGACTGTATATAACACCTATATGACTGTATATTACACCTATATGACTGTATATTACACCTATATGACTGTATATAACACCTATATGACTGTATATTACACCTATATGACTGTATATAACACCTATATGACTGTATATAACACCTATATGACTGTATATTACACCTATATGACTGTATATATGACTGTATATAACACCTATATGACTGTATATTACACCTATATGACTGTATATATGACTGTATATAACACCTATATGACTGTATATTACACCTATATGACTGTATATTACACCTATATGACTGTATATAACACCTATATGACTGTATATTACACCTATATGACTGTATATATGACTGTATATAACACCTATATGACTGTATATTACACCTATATGACTGTATATATGACTGTATATAACACCTATATGACTGTATATTACACCTATATGACTGTATATTACACCTATATGACTGTATATAACACCTATATGACTGTATATTACACCTATATGACTGTATATTACACCTATATGACTGTATATTACACCTATATGACTGTATATTACACCTATATGACTGTATATCACACCTATATGACTGTATATCACACCTATATGACTGTATATTACACCTATATGACTGTATATTACACCTATATGACTGTATATTACACCTATATGACTGTATATCACACCTATATGACTGTATATCACACCTATATGACTGTATATTACACCTATATGACTGTATATTACACCTATATGACTGTATATTACACCTATATGACTGTATATAACACCTATATGACTGTATATTACACCTATATGACTGTATATAACACCTATATGACTGTATATTACACCTATATGACTGTATATTACTCCTATATGACTGTATATTACACCTATATGACTGTATATTACACCTATATGACTGTATATGACACCTATATGACTGTATATTACACCTATATGACTGTATATTACACCTATATGACTGTATATTACACCTATATGACTATATATCACACCTATATGACTGTATATTACTCCTATATGACTGTATATTACACCTATATGACTGTATATAACACCTATATGACTATATATCACACCTATATGACTGTATATAACACCTATATGACTGTATATAACACCTATATGACTGTATATTACACCTATGTGACTGTATATTACACCTATATGACTGTATATAACACCTATATGACTGTGTATTACACCTATATGACTGTATATAACCATCAGGCCTCACCTTGTAGAGGTCAGTCAGTGTGTTTTTGCTGGGCACTTTCATAGCGTTGACCTGTATAGCGGGACCGGACTCCATCTCTTCGGTCTCCATGCTCTTGGGGGTCACATACAACATGGCCGGCTGGGTGGTCCCTATCAGCTGATTATCGACCTGGGAGGAAGAAGACGCAGAGGAGGAGACGTTACAGATCATCAGGGATCAATGAATTATAGGCTCCATAATAACCGCACTAAGGCGACAACAGGTGGCGCTACAGAGGCAAAGGAGAAGAAAGAGCGGTCACATGACAAGATTTCCCATCAGGCTCCACTCCTCACCAATACAATACTGGTGACTACAACCCCCATCAGATCCTCACCACATGTCTATACAATACAATGCTGGTGACTACAACCCCCATCAGATCCTCACCACATGTCTATACAATACAATGCTGGTGACTACAACCCCCATCAGATCCTCACCACATGTCTATACAATACAATACTGGTGACTACAACCCCCATCAGATCCTCACCACATGTCTATACAATACAATACTGGTGACTACAACCCCCATCAGATCCTCACCACATGTCTATACAATACAATACTGGTGACTACAACCCCCATCAGATCCTCACCACATGTCTATACAATACAATACTGGTGACTACAACCCCCATCAGATCCTCACCACATGTCTATACAATACAATACTGGTGACTACAACCCCCATCAGATCCTCACCACATGTCTATACAATACAATACTGGTGACTACAACCCCCATCAGATCCTCACCACATGTCTATACAATACAATACTGGTGACTACAACCCCCATCAGATCCTCACCACGTCTATACAATACAATACTGGTGACTACAACCCCAATCGGACTCCTCACCACATGTCTATACAATACAATACTGGTGACTACAACCCCCATCAGATCCTCACCACATGTCTATACAATACAATACTGGTGACTACAACCCCCATCAGATCCTCACCACATGTCTATACAATACAATACTGGTGACTACAACCCCCATCAGATCCTCACCACATGTCTATACAATACAATACTGGTGACTACAACCCCCATCAGATCCTCACCACATGTCTATACAATACAATACTGGTGACTACAACCCCCATCAGATCCTCACCACATGTCTATACAATACAATACTGATGACTACAACCCCCATCAGATCCTCACCACATGTCTATACAATACAATACTGGTGACTACAACCCCCATCAGATCCTCACCACATGTCTATACAATACAATGCTGGTGACTACAACCCCCATCAGATCCTCACCACATGTCTATACAATACAATACTGATGACTACAACCCCCACCAGATCCTCACCACATGTCTATACAATACAATACTGATGACTACAACCCCCATCAGATCCTCACCACATGTCTATACAATACAATACTGGTGACTACAACCCCCATCAGATCCTCACCACATGTCTATACAATACAATGCTGGTGACTACAACCCCCATCAGATCCTCACCACATGTCTATACAATACAATACTGATGACTACAACCCCCATCAGATCTTCACCACGTCTATACAATACAATACTGGTGACTACAACCCCCATCAGATCCTCACCACATGTCTATACAATACAATACTGGTGACTACAACCCCCATCAGATCCTCACCACATGTCTATACAATACAATACTGGTGACTACAACCCCCATCAGATCCTCACCACGTCTATACAATACAATACTGGTGACTACAACCCCCATCAGATCCTCACCACATGTCTATACAATACAATACTGGTGACTACAACCCCCATCAGATCCTCACCACATGTCTATACAATACAATACTGGTGACTACAACCCCCATCAGATCCTCACCACATGTCTATACAATACAATACTGGTGACTACAACCCCCATCAGATCCTCACCACATGTCTATACAATACAATACTGGTGACTACAACCCCCATCAGATCCTCACCACGTCTATACAATACAATACTGGTGACTACAACCCCCATCAGATCCTCACCACATGTCTATACAATACAATGCTGGTGACTACAACCCCCATCAGATCCTCACCACATGTCTATACAATACAATACTGGTGACTACAACCCCCATCAGATCCTCACCACGTCTATACAATACAATACTGGTGACTACAACCCCCATCAGATCCTCACCACATGTCTATACAATACAATACTGGTGACTACAACCCCCATCAGATCCTCACCACATGTCTATACAATACAATACTGGTGACTACAACCCCCATCAGATCCTCACCACATGTCTATACAATACAATACTGGTGACTACAACCCCCATCAGATCCTCACCACATGTCTATACAATACAATACTGATGACTACAACCCCCATCAGATCCTCACCACATGTCTATACAATACAATACTGGTGACTACAACCCCCATCAGATCCTCACCACATGTCTATACAATACAATACTGGTGACTACAACCCCCATCAGATCCTCACCACATGTCTATACAATACAATACTGGTGACTACAACCCCCATCAGATCCTCACCACATGTCTATACAATACAATACTGATGACTACAACCCCCATCAGATCCTCACCACATGTCTATACAATACAATACTGGTGACTACAACCCCCATCAGATCCTCACCACATGTCTATACAATACAATACTGGTGACTACAACCCCCATCAGATCCTCACCACATGTCTATACAATACAATACTGATGACTACAACCCCCATCAGATCCTCACCACATGTCTATACAATACAATACTGGTGACTACAACCCCCATCAGATCCTCACCACATGTCTATACAATACAATACTGGTGACTACAACCCCCATCAGATCCTCACCACATGTCTATACAATACAATACTGGTGACTACAACCCCCATCAGATCCTCACCACGTCTATACAATACAATACTGGTGACTACAACCCCCATCAGATCCTCACCACATGTCTATACAATACAATACTGGTGACTACAACCCCCATCAGATCCTCACCACATGTCTATACAATACAATACTGGTGACTACAACCCCCATCAGATCCTCACCACATGTCTATACAATACAATGCTGGTGACTACAACCCCCATCAGATCCTCACCACATGTCTATACAATACAATACTGGTGACTACAACCCCCATCAGATCCTCACCACATGTCTATACAATACAATACTGATGACTACAACCCCCATCAGATCCTCACCACATGTCTATACAATACAATACTGGTGACTACAACCCCCATCAGATCCTCACCACATGTCTATACAATACAATACTGGTGACTACAACCCCCATCAGATCCTCACCACATGTCTATACAATACAATACTGGTGACTACAACCCCCATCAGATCCTCACCACATGTCTATACAATACAATGCTGGTGACTACAACCCCCATCGGACTCGTCACCTGAATGCTCTGGATGTGAAGCTCCATCACCTGACCGGTCCCCTGGCGCACGTATTGCACGTTTATTCCGCTGAAGCTCGCGAACACCAGCTCCTCCGGGACTTTATTGTTCAGAGAAATCCCGATCCCGTCCTGTAACTTCACCGTCACCTGGAGAGACATAAAGGGTTAATGCCAGAAATGGCGCCTCTCCCCCACCATCACCCCCGATCCCGCACAGACCTCCAGCTCCCGATCCTGCTCCGCTCCCTGCAGCCTCTTCATCTCCACCGCTCCCAGATCATCCAGATCACTGGAGACTCGCTCAGATCTGCGCTGCTGGAAGTCCGTGATCTGGGGGCGGGAAACATCAGGAATAACATCCTACCCACCACACCCTGACCTACCACACCCTACCCACCACACCCTACCCATCATCCTACCCACCACACCCTGACCTACCACACCCTACCCATCATCCTACCCACCACACCCTACCCATCATCCTACCCACCACACCCTGACCTACCACACCCTACCCATCATCCTACCCACCACACCCTGACCTACCCACACCCTACCCATCATCCTACCCACCACACCCTGACCTACCACACCCTACCCATCATCCTACCCACCACACCCTGACCTACCACACCCTACCCATCATCCTACCCACCACACCCTGACCTACCACACCCTACCCATCATCCTACCCACCACACCCTGACCTACCACACCCTACCCATCATCCTACCCACCACACCCTACCCATCATCCTACCCACCACACCCTACCCATCATCCTACCCACCACACCCTGACCTACCACACCCTACCCATCATCCTACCCACCACACCCTGACCTACCACACCCTACCCATCATCCTACCCACCACACCCTGACCTACCACACCCTACCCATCATCCTACCCACCACACCCTACCCATCATCCTACCCACCACACCCTACCCATCATCCTACCCACCACACCCTGACCTACCACACCCTACCCATCATCCTACCCACCACACCCTACCCATCATCCTACCCACCACACCCTGACCTACCACACCCTACCCATCATCCTACCCACCACACCATACCCATCATCCTACTCACCACACCCTGACCTACCACACCCTACCTATCATCCTACCCACCACACCCTACCCATCATCCTACCCACCACACCCTGACCTACCACACCCTACCCATCATCCTAACCACCACACCCTACCCATCATCCTACCCACCAAACCCTGACCTACCACACCCTACCCATCATCCTAACCACCACACCCTACCCATCATCCTACCCACTACACCCTGACCTACCACACCCTACCCATCATCCTACCCACCACACCCTACCCATCATCCTACCCACCACACCCTGACCTACCACCCCCTACCATCATCCTACCCACCACACTCCTACCCACCACACCCTGACCTACCACACCCTACCCATCATCATACCCACCACACTCTTACTCACCACACTCCTACCCACCACACCCTACCATCATCCTACCCACCACACTCTTACTCACCACACTCCTACCCACCACACCCTGACCTACCACACTCTACCCATCATCCTACCCACCACACTCTACCCATCATCCTACCCACCACACCCTACCCATCATCCTACCCACCACACCCTGACCTACCACACCCTACCATCATCCTACCCACCACACCCTGCCCATCATCCTACCCACCACACCCTGACCTACCACACCCTACCCATCATCCTACCCACCACACCCTGACCTACCACACCCTACCATCATCCTACCCACCACACTCTTACTCACCACACTCCTACCCACCACACCCTAACCTACCACACCCTGACCTACCACACCCTGACCTACCACACCCTGACCTACCACACCCTACCCATCATCCTACCCACCACACTCTTACTCACCACACTCCTACCCACCACACCCTGACCTACCACACTCTACCCATCATCCTACCCACCACACTCTTACTCACCACACTCCTACCCACCACACCCTGACCTACCACACCCTACCCATCATCCTACCCACCACACTCTTACTCACCACACCCTGACCTACCACACCCTGACCTACCACACCCTACCCATCATCATATCCACCACACCCTGACCTACCACACCCTACACATCATCATACACACCACACCCTGACCTACCACACCCTGACCTACCACACCCTACCCATCATCCTACCCACCACACTCTTACTCACCACACTCCTACCCACCACACCCTGACCTACCACACCCTACCCATCATCCTACCCACCACACTCTTACTCACCACACCCTGACCTACCACACCCTGACCTACCACACCCTACCCATCATCATACCCACCACACGCTGACCTACCACACCCTACACATCATCATACACACCACACCCTGACCTACCACACCCTACCCATCATCATACCCACCACACCCTACCCACATCCATCATACCCACCACACCCTACCCACCATCATCATACTCATCACACCCTATCCACCACACCCCTACCCACCATCATACCCACCACCACCCATACCCATCACATCATACCATATACATCACACGTATCATACATCTACACATCATTCATCACACATATCATACATCATACACCATATCTATTTATGTAATGCAGACACCTACCTGTAGAACTCTTGTGGGCCCATCGGGGATCACCCTGACAGACAAGACTCCCGACCCCGGCCTCATCTTCTGGTTAATGAACTGCTGCTCTCTGAGGACAGACCCCATATGTTCTAATGAGGCATCGGGCCCCAGCACCACCTCTGCCCCATCGTACAATCCAGAAACCCCGTTCCTTGCCTGAAATAAACAACAGTGGGTGAAGACGTGCACAACCCAACATGGCGGCAGGGCAGTAAGTCACCATCACAGGGTTTTCCTGCCTGGGATATATACCATAAGATTCTGGTAGATGCAGGGTCCACCTCTGGGACTCCCCATGACTGTAATGAGAGACGCAGGAAACAATGGCGAACCACTGGAGGCCACAATGTTACCAGGAAGTAACATCCATTAACATCAATAGCAGTGAAGCAAGCTGAGTAACCCAGTCGGTGTGGCGTATTGGGGAGGGGGTCCTCAAATGTGGAGAGGTGGGATCAGACATGAGACGTGGCCGGAGATACAAGGACACACTCACCTGGACCACCAGCCCCGGTAAACTGCAGCTTAACTTTCCATCACGGAAACACCAGGTCTGTGTGGTGCTGCGCCGCCGATCCGGCTTCCTCAACATTAGCGGTTCATACCTATGAATATAAGAGAAGCCAATGTATCCAGCGGAGTCCACCCCCCATATACTGAGACGTCACCAGGGTCCCATGTGACCTGTCCTTGAGATATGGAGCCCACCAGGACTTAATGACATAACATATTTACCGGTTATCTGTGACTGCAGCCAATCCGGCGATGTCCAGAACCAGGGAGGACTCCAGGGATCGGGCGGTGGACGGTTTACTTGGGTTATGAGGTGGGGAAGACCCTTCATGGCAAAGCATCCCGCTGCCCGTCATCCTCCAGAGCTGAGATCTCTTACCGGGCTCCTAATTACAACACAATACACTGATCACTATTATGCAGAAATACAATGATCACTATTATGTAGAATCACACTCATCAAAAATATACAGAATCACACTGATCACTATTATGTAGAAGCACACTGATCACTAATATACAGAAGCACACTGATCACTATTATGTAGAAGAACACTGATCACTAATATACAGAAGTACACTGATCACTTATGTAGAAGCACACTGATCACTAATATACAGAAGTACACTGATCACTATTATGTAGAATCATACTGATCACTATTATGTAGAATCACACTGATCACTATTATACAGAAGCACACTGATCACTATTATGTAGAATCATACTGATCACTATTATGTAGAATCACACTGATCACTATTATACAGAAGCACACTGATCACTATTATACAGAATCACACTGATCACTATTATGTAGAATCACACTGATCACTATTATGTAGAATCACACTGATCACTATTATACAGAAATACAATGATCACTATTATGTAGAATCATACTGATCACTATTATGTAGAATCACACTCATCAATAATATACAGAATCACACTGATCACTATTATGTAGAAGCACACTGATCACTATTATGTAGAAGCACACTGATCACTATTATACAGAAGCACACTGATCACTATTATACAGAAATACAATGATCACTATTATGTAGATTCATACTGATCACTATTATGTAGAATCACACTCATCAATAATATACAGAAGCACACTGATCACTATTATGTAGAAGCACACTGATCACTATTATACAGAAGCACACTGATCACTATTATACAGAATCACACTGATCACTATTATGAAGAAGCACACTGATCACTATTATGTAGAATCACACTGATCACTATTATACAGAAGCACACTGATCACTATTATGTAGAATCACACTGATCACTATTATACAGAAGCACACTGATCACTATTATACAGAAGCACACTGATCACTATTATGTAGAATCACACTGATAACTATTATACAGAAGCACACTGATCACTATTATGTAGAAGCAAACTGATCACTATTATGTAGAAGCAAACTGATCACTATTATACAGAAGCACACTGATCACTATTATGTAGAATCACACTGATCACTATTATGTAGAATCACACTGATAACTATTATACAGAAGCACACTGATCACTATTATGTAGAATCATACTGATCACTATTATGTAGAAGCAAACTGATCACTATTATACAGAAGCACACTGATCACTATTATACAGAAGCACACTGATCACTATTATGTAGAATCACACTGATCACTATTATACAGAAGCACACTGATCACTATTATACAGAAGCACACTGATCACTATTATACAGAAGCACACTGATCACTATTATACAGAAGCACACTGATCACTATTATGTAGGAGCACACTGATCACTATTATACAGAAGCACACTGATCACTATTATGTAGAATCACACTGATCACTATTATACAGAAGCAAACTGATCACTATTATACAGAATCACACTGATCACTATTATACAGAATCACACTGATTACTATTATGTAGAAGCACACTGATCACTATTATGTAGAATCACACTGATCACTATTATACAGAAGCACACTGATCACTATTATGTAGAAGCACACTGATCACTATTATACAGAAGCACACTGATCACTATTATACAGAAGCACACTGATCACTATTATACAGAAGCACACTGATCACTATTATGTAGAAGCACACTGATCACTATTATGTAGAAGCACACTGATCACTATTATGTAGAAGCACACTGATCACTATTATACAGAATCACACTGATCACTATTATACAGAAGCACACTGATCACTATTATACAGAAGCACACTGATCACTATTATACAGAAGCACACTGATCACTATTATGTAGAATCACACTGATCACTATTATGTAGAAGCACACTGATCACTATTATACAGAAGCACACTGATCACCATCATATAGAATCCCACTCCTCACCATCATATAGAATCACACTCCTCACTATCATATAGAATCACACTCCTCACTATCATATAGAATCACGCTCCTCACCATCATATAGAATCACACTCCTCACCATCATATAGAATCACACTCCTCACTATCATATAGAATCACACTCCTCACTATCATATAGAATCACACTCCTCACTATCATATAGAATCACACTCCTCACCATCATATAGAATCACACTCCTCACTATCATATAGAATCCCACTCCTCACCATCATATAGAATCACACTCCTCACCATCATATAGAATCACACTCCTCACCATCATATAGAATCACACTCCTCACCATCATATAGAATCACACTCCTCACTATCATATAGAATCCCACTCCTCACTATCATATAGAATCCCACTCCTCACCATCATATAGAATCACACTCCTCACCATCATATAGAATCACACTCCTCACCATCATATAGAATCCCACTCCTCACCATCATATAGAATCACACTCCTCACCATCATATAGAATCACACTCCTCACCATCATATAGAATCACACTCCTCACTATCATATAGAATCCCACTCCTCACCATCATATAGAATCCCACTCCTCACCATCATATAGAATCACACTCCTCACCATCATATAGAATCACACTCCTCACCATCATATAGAATCCCACTCCTCACCATCATATAGAATCCCACTCCTCACCATCATATAGAATCCCACTCCTCACCATCATATAGAATCCCACTCCTCACTATCATATAGAATCACACTCCTCACCATCATATAGAATCACACTCCTCACCATCATATAGAATCACACTCCTCACTATCATATAGAATCCCACTCCTCACCATCATATAGAATCACACTCCTCACCATCATATAGAATCCCACTCCTCACCATCATATAGAATCACACTCCTCACCATCATATAGAATCACACTCCTCACCATCATATAGAATCACACTCCTCACTATCATATAGAAGCACACTAATCTGCACCTTCTTCTTTAGAAGCACTCGCAGGGTTTTGGGCTGGACGTCCAGGACCAGTTCAGCACAGATTACGTCCTTGGACTGAGCGACCGGAAGAACATTCCCCTCTTGTAAGCTGTAAAGGAAACACAAGACATAAATAGTGTCCAATCCTTGATATACGACTGCTCACTATAACAGAGGTCAGTGATCTTTATCACATCTATTGCACCCCAATCCTTTATATCCCCCGCACCCCAATCCATCAGATCCCCCGCACCCCAACTAATCAGATCCCCCGCAACCCAATCCATCAGATCCCCTGCACCCCAACCAATCAGATCCCCTGCACCCCAACCAGATGCCCCGCACCCCAACCCATCAGATTCCCCGCACCCCAACCCATCAGATCCCCTGCACCCCAACCCATCAGATCCCCCGCATCCCAATCCATCAGATCCCCCGCAACCCAACCCATCAGATCCCCCTCACTCCAATCCATCAGATCCCCCGCACCCCAACCAGATCCCCTGCACCCCAACCCATCAGATCCCCCGCAACCCAATCTATCAGATCCCCCGCAACCCAATCCATCAGATCCCCCGCACCACAATCCATCAGATTCCCCGCACCACAATCCATCAGATTCCCCGCACCCCAACCCATCAGATCCCCCTCACTCCAATCCATCAGATCCCCCGCACCCCAATCCATCAGATCCCCGCCCTGCACATCCTCTCACCCTGTGAACGTGTGGCTGGCAGCTATATAGATGAAGTTCTCGTAGTAGAGCTGCTTGCTGTCCTGGAAATCATTCATGTTGCAGACGATCTCGGAGGATCCGGCTCCCTTCACAGTCAGTGTGATATATGACGGTAGAATCGGCTCATCCCAGGCGTAATTCAGAGAGCTGGAGGCCTTCACCTCTGTCCGCAGCCGCGGCTCCACAACGCCATGCTGCATGAACATGACCGGCACCTGCACAAGAGAGACACAGAATATCATGGTCAGAAGACGGCGGCATATAGACTGTCGGGAAGAGTCAGAGGTCATAATGTGAACACAGACTAAAGCCCAATGGGAGACAATAGTGTGAATTTACTGCCGCGAATCAGGGGTACTACAACTCCCAGCATTCTAAGGACAAAGGCTCTGAAGTAAACTGTAACATGAAATAAAACATCCTCTAAAAACATCACCAACAATAGAAATGTATCTACGTGGCTGATCTAATACATCCCCCCAAACCGAGCACAACAATAGAAATGTATCTACGTGGCTGATCTAATACATCCCCTAAAAACATCACCAACAATAGAAATGTATCTACGTGGCTGATCTAATACATCCCCCCAAACCGAGCACAACAATAGAAATGTATCTACGTGGCTGATCTAATACATCCAATAAAAACATCACCAACAATAGAAATGTATCTACGTGGCTGATCTAATACATCCCCTAAAAACATCACCAACAATAGAAATGTATCTATGTGGCTGATCTAATACATCCCCTAAAACCATCACCAACAATAGAAATGTATCTACGTGGCTAATCTAATACATCCCCTAAAACTGAGCACAACAATAGAAATGTATCTACGTGGCTGATCTAATACATCCCCTAAAAACATCACCAACAATAGAAATGTATCTACGTGGCTGATCTAATACATCCCCTAAAACTGAGCACAACAATAGAAATGTATCTACGTGGCTGATCTAATACATCCCCTAAAACCGAGCACAACAATACAAATGTATTTACGTGGCTGATCTAATATATCCCCCCAAACCGAGCACAACAATAGAAATGTATCTACGTGACTGATCTAATACATCCTCTAAAACCGAGCACAACAATAGAAATGTATCTACGTGACTGATCTAATACATCCTCTAAAACCGAGCACAACAATAGAAATGTATCTACGTGGCTGATTTAATACATCCCCTAAAACCATCACCAACAATAGAAATGTATCTACGTGGCTGATCTAATACATCCCCTAAAAACATCAACAATAGAAATGTATCTACGTGGCTGATCTAATACATCCTCTAAAACCGAGCACAACAATAGAAATGCATCTACGTGGCTGATCTAATACATCCCCTAAAAACATTAGCAATAGAAATGTATCTACGTGGCTGATCTAATACATCCTCTAAAACCATCACCAACAATAGAAATGTATCTACGTGACTGATCTAATACATCCCCATAAAACATCACCAACAATAGAAATGTATCTACGTGGCTGATCTAATACATCCTCTAAAACCGAGCACAACAATAGAAATGTATCTACGTGGCTGATCTAATACATCCCCTAAAACCGAGCACAACAATAGAAATGCATCTATGTGGCTGATCTAATACATCCCCTAAAACTGAGCACAACAATAGAAATTTATCTACGTGGCTGATCTAATACATCCCCTAAAAACATCACCAACAATAGAAATGTATCTACGTGGCTGATCTAATACATCCCCCCAAACCGAGCACAACAATATAAATGTATCTACGTGGCTAATCTAATACATCCCCTAAAACTGAGCACAACAATAGAAATGTATCTACGTGGCTGATCTAATACATCCCCTAAAAACATCAACAATAGAAATGTATCTACGTTGCTGATCTAATACATCCTCTAAAACCGAGCACAACAATAGAAATGTATCTACGTGGCTGATCTAATACATCCCCTAAAAACATCAACAATAGAAATGTATCTACGTGGCTAATCTAATACATCCCCTAAAACCGAGCACAACAATAGAAATGTATCTACGTGGCTAATCTAATACATCCCCTAAAACCGAGCACAACAATAGAAATGTATCTACATGGCTGATCTAATACATCCCCTAAAAACATCACCAACAATAGAAATGTATCTACGTGGCTAATCTAATACATCCCCTAAAAACATCCCCAACAATAGAAATGTATCTACGTGGCTGATCTAATACATCCCCTAAAAACATCACCAACAATCGAAATGTATCTACGTGGCTGATCTAATACATCCCCTAAAACCGAGCACAACAATAGAAATGTATCTACGTGGCTGATCTAATACATCCCCTAAAAACATCACCAACAATAGAAATGTATCTACGTGGCTAATCTAATACATCCTCTAAAACCATCACCAACAATAGAAATGTATCTACGTGGCTGATCTAATACATCCCCTAAAAACATCACCAACAATAGAAATGTATCTACGTGGCTGATCTAATGCATCCCCTAAAAACATCACCAACAATAGAAATGTATCTACGTGGCTGACCTAATACATCCTCTAAAAACATCACCAATAATAGAAATGTATCTACGTGGCTGATCTAACACATCCTCTAAAAACATCACCAATAATAGAAATGTATCTACGTGGCTGATCTAATACATCCCCTAAAACTGAGCACAACAATAGAAATGTATCTACGTGGCTGATCTAATACATCCCCTAAAAACATCACCAACAATCGAAATGTATCTACGTGGCTGATCTAATACATCCCCTAAAAACATCACCAACAATCGAAATGTATCTACGTGGCTGATCTAATACATCCTCTAAAACCGAGCACAACAATAGAAATGTATCTATGTGGCTGATCTAATACATCCCCTAAAACTGAGCACAACAATAGAAATTTATCTACGTGGCTGATCTAATACATCCCCTAAAAACATCACCAACAATAGAAATGTATCTACGTGGCTGATCTAATACATCCCCCCAAACCGAGCACAACAATATAAATGTATCTACGTGGCTAATCTAATACATCCCCTAAAACTGAGCACAACAATAGAAATGTATCTACGTGGCTGATCTAATACATCCCCTAAAAACATCAACAATAGAAATGTATCTACGTGGCTGATCTAATACATCCCCTAAAACTGAGCACAACAATAGAAATGTATCTACGTGGCTGATCTAATACATCCCCTAAAAACATCAACAATAGAAATGCATCTACGTGGCTGATCTAATACATCCCCTAAAAACATTAGCAATAGAAATGTATCTACGTGGCTGATCTAATACATCCTCTAAAACCATCACCAACAATAGAAATGTATCTACGTGACTGATCTAATACATCCCCATAAAACATCACCAATAGAAATGTATCTACGTGGCTGATCTAATACATCCTCTAAAACCGAGCACAACAATAGAAATGTATCTACGTGGCTGATCTAATACATCCCCTAAAATCGAGCACAACAATAGAAATGTATCTATGTGGCTGATCTAATACATCCCCTAAAACTGAGCACAACAATAGAAATTTATCTACGTGGCTGATCTAATACATCCCCTAAAAACATCACCAACAATAGAAATGTATCTACGTTGCTGATCTAATACATCCCCCCAAACCGAGCACAACAATATAAATGTATCTACGTGGCTAATCTAATACATCCCCTAAAACCGAGCACAACAATATAAATTTATCTACGTGGCTGATCTAACACATCCTCTAAAACCGAGCACAACAATAGAAATGTATCTACGTGGCTAATCTAATACATCCCCTAAAAACGAGCACAACAATAGAAATGTATCTACGTGGCTGATCTAATACATCCCCTAAAAACATCAACAATAGAAATGTATCTACGTGGCTAATCTAATACATCCCCTAAAACCGAGCACAACAATAGAAATGTATCTACATGGCTGATCTAATACATCCCCTAAAAACATCACCAACAATAGAAATGTATCTACGTGGCTAATCTAATACATCCCCTAAAAACATCCCCAACAATAGAAATGTATCTACGTGGCTGATCTAATACATCCCCTAAAAACATCACCAACAATCGAAATGTATCTACGTGGCTGATCTAATACATCCCCTAAAACCGAGCACAACAATAGAAATGTATCTACGTGGCTGATCTAATACATCCCCTAAAAACATCACCAACAATAGAAATGTATCTACGTGGCTAATCTAATACATCCTCTAAAACCATCACCAACAATAGAAATGTATCTACGTGGCTGATCTAATACATCCCCTAAAAACATCACCAACAATAGAAATGTATCTACGTGGCTGATCTAATACATCCCCCCAAACCGAGCACAACAATAGAAATGTATCTACGTGGCTGATCTAATACATCCCCCCAAACCGAGCACAACAATAGAAATGTATCTACGTGGCTGATCTAATACATCCCCCCAAACCGAGCACAACAATAGAAATGTATCTACGTGGCTGATCTAATACATCCCCCCAAACCGAGCACAACAATAGAAATGTATCTACGTGGCTGATCTAATACATCCAATAAAAACATCACCAACAATAGAAATGTATCTACGTGGCTGATCTAATACATCCCCTAAAAACATCACCAACAATAGAAATGTATCTATGTGGCTGATCTAATACATCTCCCCAAACCGAGCACAACAATAGAAATGTATCTACGTGGCTGATTTAATACATCCCCTAAAACTGAGCACAACAATAGAAATGTATCTATGTGGCTGATCTAATACATCCCCTAAAACCATCACCAACAATAGAAATGTATCTACGTGGCTAATCTAATACATCCCCTAAAACTGAGCACAACAATAGAAATGTATCTACGTGGCTGATCTAATACATCCCCTAAAAACATCACCAACAATAGAAATGTATCTACGTGGCTGATCTAATACATCCCCTAAAACTGAGCACAACAATAGAAATGTATCTACGTGGCTGATCTAATACATCCCCTAAAACCGAGCACAACAATACAAATGTATTTACGTGGCTGATCTAATATATCCCCCTAAACCGAGCACAACAATAGAAATGTATCTACGTGACTGATCTAATACATCCTCTAAAACCGAGCACAACAATAGAAATGTATCTACGTGGCTGATTTAATACACCCCCTAAAACCATCACCAACAATAGAAATGTATCTACGTGGCTGATCTAATACATCCCCTAAAAACATCAACAATAGAAATGTATCTACGTGGCTGATCTAATACATCCTCTAAAACCGAGCACAACAATAGAAATGCATCTACGTGGCTGATCTAATACATCCCCTAAAAACATTAGCAATAGAAATGTATCTACGTGGCTGATCTAATACATTCTCTAAAACCATCACCAACAATAGAAATGTATCTACGTGACTGATCTAATACATCCCCATAAAACATCACCAACAATAGAAATGTATCTACGTGGCTGATCTAATACATCCTCTAAAACCGAGCACAACAATAGAAATGTATCTACGTGGCTGATCTAATACATCCCCTAAAACCATCACCAACAATAGAAATGTATCTACGTGACTGATCTAATACATCCCCATAAAACATCACCAACAATAGAAATGTATCTACGTGGCTGATCTAATACATCCTCTAAAACCGAGCACAACAATAGAAATGTATCTACGTGGCTGATCTAATACATCCCCTAAAACCGAGCACAACAATAGAAATGTATCTATGTGGCTGATCTAATACATCCCCTAAAACTGAGCACAACAATAGAAATTTATCTACGTGGCTGATCTAATACATCCCCTAAAAACATCACCAACAATAGAAATGTATCTACGTGGCTGATCTAATACATCCCCCCAAACCGAGCACAACAATATAAATGTATCTACGTGGCTAATCTAATACATCCCCTAAAACTGAGCACAACAATAGAAATGTATCTACGTGGCTGATCTAATACATCCCCTAAAAACATCAACAATAGAAATGTATCTACGTTGCTGATCTAATACATCCTCTAAAACCGAGCACAACAATAGAAATGTATCTACGTGGCTGATCTAATACATCCCCTAAAAACATCAACAATAGAAATGTATCTACGTGGCTGATCTAATACATCCCCTAAAACCGAGCACAACAATAGAAATGTATCTACGTGGCTGATCTAATACATCTCCTAAAAACATCACCAACAATAGAAATGTATCTACGTGGCTAATCTAATACATCCTCTAAAACCATCACCAACAATAGAAATGTATCTACGTGGCTGATCTAATACATCCCCTAAAACTGAGCACAACAATAGAAATGTATCTACGTGGCTGATCTAATACATCCCCTGAAAACATCACCAACAATAGAAATGTATCTACGTGGCTGATCTAATACATCCCCTAAAAACATCACCAACAATCGAAATGTATCTACGTGGCTGATCTAATACATCCTCTAAAACCGAGCACAACAATAGAAATGTATCTACGTGGCTAATCTAATACATCCCCTAAAACCGAGCACAACAATAGAAATGTATCTACGTGGCTAATCTAATACATCCCCTAAAACCGAGCACAACAATAGAAATGTATCTACGTGGCTGATCTAATACATCCCCTAAAAACATCACCAACAATAGAAATGTATCTACGTGGCTGATCTAATACATCCCCTAAAAACATCACCAACAATCGAAATGTATCTACGTGGCTGATCTAATACATCCTCTAAAACCGAGCACAACAATAGAAATGTATCTATGGGGCTGATCTAATACATCCCCTAAAACCGATCACAACAATACAAATGTATTTACGTGGCTGATCTAATATATCCCCCCAAACCGAGCACAACAATAGAAATGTATCTATGTGGCTGATCTAATACATCCTCTAAAACCGAGCACAACAATAGAAATGTATCTACGTGGCTGATCTAATACATCCCCTAAAAACATCAACAATAGAAATGTATCTACGTGGCTGATCTAATACATCCCCTAAAACCGAGCACAACAATAGAAATGTATCTATGTGACTGATCTAATACATCCCCTAAAAACATCAACAATAGAAATGTATCTACGTGGCTGATCTAATACATCCCCTAAAAACATCAACAATAGAAATGTATCTACGTGGCTGATCTAATACATCCTCTAAAACCGAGCACAACAATATAAATGTATCTATGTGACTGATCTAATACATCCCCTAAAACCGAGCACAACAATAGAAATGTATCTATGTGACTGATCTAATACATCCCCTAAAAACATCAACAATAGAAATGTATCTATGTGGCTGATCTAATACATCCTCTAAAACCGAGCACAACAATAGAAATGTATCTACGTGGCTGATCTAATACATCCCCTAAAACCGAGCACAACAATAGAAATGTATCTATGTGACTGATCTAATACATCCCCTAAAAACATCAACAATAGAAATGTATCTACGTGACTGATCTAATACATCCCCTAAAAACATCAACAATAGAAATGTATCTATGTGACTGATCTAATACATCCCCTAAAAACATCACCAATAATAGAAATGTATCTACGTGGCTGATCTAATACATCCCCCCAAACCGAGCACAACAATAGAAATGTATCTACGTGGCTGATCTAATACATCCCCTAAAAACATCACCAACAATTGAAATGTATCTACGTGGCAGATCTAATACATCCTCTAAAACCGAGCACAACAATAGAAATGTATCTACGTGGCTGATCTAATACATCCCCTAAAACTGAGCACAACAATAGAAATGTATCTACGTGGCTGATCTAATACATCCCCTAAAACTGAGCACAACAATACAAATGTATCTATGTGGCTGATCTAATACATCCTCTAAAAGCGAGCACAACAATAGAAATGTTTCTATGGGGCTGATCTAATACATCCCCTAAAACCGAGCACAACAATACAAATGTATTTACGTGGCTGATCTTATATATCCCCCCAAACCGAGCACAACAATAGAAATGTATCTACGTGGCTGATCTAATACATCCTCTAAAACCGAGCACAACAATAGAAATGTATCTACGTGGCTGATCTAATACATCCCCTAAAACCATCACCAACAATAGAAATGTATCTACGTGGCTGATCTAATACACCCCCTAAAACTGAGCACAACAATAGAAATGTATCTACGTGGCTGATCTAATACATCCCCTAAAACCGAGCACAACAATAGAAATGTATCTATGTGACTGATCTAATACATCCTCTAAAACCGAGCACAACAATAGAAATTTATCTACGTGGCTGATCTAATACATCCCCTAAAAACATCACCAACAATAGAAATGTATCTACGTGGCTGATCTAATACATCCCCCCAAACCGAGCACAACAATATAAATGTATCTACGTGGCTAATCTAATACATCCCCTAAAACTGAGCACAACAATAGAAATGTATCTACGTGGCTGATCTAATACATCCCCTAAAAACATCAACAATAGAAATGTATCTACGTTGCTGATCTAATACATCCTCTAAAACCGAGCACAACAATAGAAATGTATCTACGTGGCTGATCTAATACATCCCCTAAAAACATCAACAATAGAAATGTATCTACGTGGCTAATCTAATACATCCCCTAAAACCGAGCACAACAATAGAAATGTATCTACGTGGCTAATCTAATACATCCCCTAAAACCGAGCACAACAATAGAAATGTATCTACATGGCTGATCTAATACATCCCCTAAAAACATCACCAACAATAGAAATGTATCTACGTGGCTAATCTAATACATCCCCTAAAAACATCCCCAACAATAGAAATGTATCTACGTGGCTGATCTAATACATCCCCTAAAAACATCACCAACAATCGAAATGTATCTACGTGGCTGATCTAATACATCCCCTAAAACCGAGCACAACAATAGAAATGTATCTACGTGGCTGATCTAATACATCCCCTAAAAACATCACCAACAATAGAAATGTATCTACGTGGCTAATCTAATACATCCTCTAAAACCATCACCAACAATAGAAATGTATCTACGTGGCTGATCTAATACATCCCCTAAAAACATCACCAACAATAGAAATGTATCTATGTGGCTGATCTAATGCATCCCCTAAAAACATCACCAACAATAGAAATGTATCTACGTGGCTGACCTAATACATCCTCTAAAAACATCACCAATAATAGAAATGTATCTACGTGGCTGATCTAACACATCCTCTAAAAACATCACCAATAATAGAAATGTATCTACGTGGCTGATCTAATACATCCCCTAAAACTGAGCACAACAATAGAAATGTATCTACGTGGCTGATCTAATACATCCCCTAAAAACATCACCAACAATCGAAATGTATCTACGTGGCTGATCTAATACATCCCCTAAAAACATCACCAACAATCGAAATGTATCTACGTGGCTGATCTAATACATCCTCTAAAACCGAGCACAACAATAGAAATGTATCTATGTGGCTGATCTAATACATCCCCTAAAACTGAGCACAACAATAGAAATTTATCTACGTGGCTGATCTAATACATCCCCTAAAAACATCACCAACAATAGAAATGTATCTACGTGGCTGATCTAATACATCCCCCCAAACCGAGCACAACAATATAAATGTATCTACGTGGCTAATCTAATACATCCCCTAAAACTGAGCACAATAGAAATGTATCTACGTGGCTGATCTAATACATCCCCTAAAAACATCAACAATAGAAATGTATCTACGTGGCTGATCTAATACATCCCCTAAAACTGAGCACAACAATAGAAATGTATCTACGTGGCTGATCTAATACATCCCCTAAAAACATCAACAATAGAAATGCATCTACGTGGCTGATCTAATACATCCCCTAAAAACATTGGCAATAGAAATGTATCTACGTGGCTGATCTAATACATCCTCTAAAACCATCACCAACAATAGAAATGTATCTACGTGACTGATCTAATACATCCCCATAAAACATCACCAATAGAAATGTATCTACGTGGCTGATCTAATACATCCTCTAAAACCGAGCACAACAATAGAAATGTATCTACGTGGCTGATCTAATACATCCCCTAAAATCGAGCACAACAATAGAAATGTATCTATGTGGCTGATCTAATACATCCCCTAAAACTGAGCACAACAATAGAAATTTATCTACGTGGCTGATCTAATACATCCCCTAAAAACATCACCAACAATAGAAATGTATCTACGTGGCTGATCTAATACATCCCCCCAAACCGAGCACAACAATATAAATGTATCTACGTGGCTAATCTAATACATCCCCTAAAACCGAGCACAACAATATAAATTTATCTACGTGGCTGATCTAACACATCCTCTAAAACCGAGCACAACAATAGAAATGTATCTACGTGGCTAATCTAATACATCCCCTAAAAACGAGCACAACAATAGAAATGTATCTACGTGGCTGATCTAATACATCCCCTAAAAACATCAACAATAGAAATGTATCTACGTGGCTAATCTAATACATCCCCTAAAACCGAGCACAACAATAGAAATGTATCTACATGGCTGATCTAATACATCCCCTAAAAACATCACCAACAATAGAAATGTATCTACGTGGCTAATCTAATACATCCCCTAAAAACATCCCCAACAATAGAAATGTATCTACGTGGCTGATCTAATACATCCCCTAAAAACATCACCAACAATCGAAATGTATCTACGTGGCTGATCTAATACATCCCCTAAAACCGAGCACAACAATAGAAATGTATCTACGTGGCTGATCTAATACATCCCCTAAAAACATCACCAACAATAGAAATGTATCTACGTGGCTAATCTAATACATCCTCTAAAACCATCACCAACAATAGAAATGTATCTACGTGGCTGATCTAATACATCCCCTAAAAACATCACCAACAATAGAAATGTATCTACGTGGCTGATCTAATACATCCCCCCAAACCGAGCACAACAATAGAAATGTATCTACGTGGCTGATCTAATACATCCCCCCAAACCGAGCACAACAATAGAAATGTATCTACGTGGCTGATCTAATACATCCCCCCAAACCGAGCACAACAATAGAAATGTATCTACGTGGCTGATCTAATACATCCCCCCAAACCGAGCACAACAATAGAAATGTATCTACGTGGCTGATCTAATACATCCCCTAAAAACATCACCAACAATAGAAATGTATCTATGTGGCTGATCTAATACATCTCCCCAAACCGAGCACAACAATAGAAATGTATCTACGTGGCTGATCTAATACATCCCCTAAAACTGAGCACAACAATAGAAATGTATCTATGTGGCTGATCTAATACATCCCCTAAAACCATCACCAACAATAGAAATGTATCTACGTGGCTAATCTAATACATCCCCTAAAACTGAGCACAACAATAGAAATGTATCTACGTGGCTGATCTAATACATCCCCTAAAAACATCACCAACAATAGAAATGTATCTACGTGGCTGATCTAATACATCCCCTAAAACTGAGCACAACAATAGAAATGTATCTACGTGGCTGATCTAATACATCCCCTAAAACCGAGCACAACAATACAAATGTATTTACGTGGCTGATCTAATATATCCCCCTAAACCGAGCACAACAATAGAAATGTATCTACGTGACTGATCTAATACATCCTCTAAAACCGAGCACAACAATAGAAATGTATCTACGTGGCTAATCTAATACATCCCCTAAAACTGAGCACAACAATAGAAATGTATCTACGTGGCTGATCTAATACATCCCCTAAAAACATCAACAATAGAAATGTATCTACGTTGCTGATCTAATACATCCTCTAAAACCGAGCACAACAATAGAAATGTATCTACGTGGCTGATCTAATACATCCCCTAAAAACATCAACAATAGAAATGTATCTACGTGGCTGATCTAATACATCCCCTAAAACCGAGCACAACAATAGAAATGTATCTACGTGGCTGATCTAATACATCTCCTAAAAACATCACCAACAATAGAAATGTATCTACGTGGCTAATCTAATACATCCTCTAAAACCATCACCAACAATAGAAATGTATCTACGTGGCTGATCTAATACATCCCCTAAAACTGAGCACAACAATAGAAATGTATCTACGTGGCTGATCTAATACATCCCCTAAAAACATCACCAACAATAGAAATGTATCTACGTGGCTGATCTAATACATCCCCTAAAAACATCACCAACAATCGAAATGTATCTACGTGGCTGATCTAATACATCCACTAAAACCGAGCACAACAATAGAAATGTATCTACGTGGCTAATCTAATACATCCCCTAAAACCGAGCACAACAATAGAAATGTATCTACGTGGCTAATCTAATACATCCCCTAAAACCGAGCACAACAATAGAAATGTATCTACGTGGCTGATCTAATACATCCCCTAAAAACATCACCAACAATAGAAATGTATCTACGTGGCTGATCTAATACATCCCCTAAAAACATCACCAACAATCGAAATGTATCTACGTGGCTGATCTAATACATCCTCTAAAACCGAGCACAACAATAGAAATGTATCTATGGGGCTGATCTAATACATCCCCTAAAACCGATCACAACAATACAAATGTATTTACGTGGCTGATCTAATATATCCCCCCAAACCGAGCACAACAATAGAAATGTATCTATGTGGCTGATCTAATACATCCTCTAAAACCGAGCACAACAATAGAAATGTATCTACGTGGCTGATCTAATACATCCCCTAAAAACATCAACAATAGAAATGTATCTACGTGGCTGATCTAATACATCCCCTAAAACCGAGCACAACAATAGAAATGTATCTATGTGACTGATCTAATACATCCCCTAAAAACATCAACAATAGAAATGTATCTACGTGGCTGATCTAATACATCCCCTAAAAACATCAACAATAGAAATGTATCTACGTGGCTGATCTAATACATCCTCTAAAACCGAGCACAACAATATAAATGTATCTATGTGACTGATCTAATACATCCCCTAAAACCGAGCACAACAATAGAAATGTATCTACGTGGCTGATCTAATACATCCCCTAAAAACATCAACAATAGAAATGTATCTATGTGGTTGATCTAATACATCCCCTAAAAACATCAACAATAGAAATGTATCTATGTGGCTGATCTAATACATCCTCTAAAACCGAGCACAACAATAGAAATGTATCTACGTGGCTGATCTAATACATCCCCTAAAACCGAGCACAACAATAGAAATGTATCTATGTGACTGATCTAATACATCCCCTAAAAACATCAACAATAGAAATGTATCTACGTGACTGATCTAATACATCCCCTAAAAACATCAACAATAGAAATGTATCTATGTGACTGATCTAATACATCCCCTAAAAACATCACCAATAATAGAAATGTATCTACGTGGCTGATCTAATACATCCCCCCAAACCGAGCACAACAATAGAAATGTATCTACGTGGCTGATCTAATACATCCCCTAAAAACATCACCAACAATTGAAATGTATCTACGTGGCTGATCTAATACATCCTCTAAAACCGAGCACAACAATAGAAATGTATCTACGTGGCTGATCTAATACATCCCCTAAAACTGAGCACAACAATAGAAATGTATCTACGTGGCTGATCTAATACATCCCCTAAAACTGAGCACAACAATACAAATGTATCTATGTGGCTGATCTAATACATCCTCTAAAAGCGAGCACAACAATAGAAATGTATCTATGGGGCTGATCTAATACATCCCCTAAAACCGAGCACAACAATACAAATGTATTTACGTGGCTGATCTTATATATCCCCCCAAACCGAGCACAACAATAGAAATGTATCTACGTGGCTGATCTAATACATCCTCTAAAACCGAGCACAACAATAGAAATGTATCTACGTGGCTGATCTAATACATCCCCTAAAACCATCACCAATAGAAATGTATCTACGTGGCTGATCTAATACACCCCCTAAAACTGAGCACAACAATAGAAATGTATCTACGTGGCTGATCTAATACATCCCCTAAAACCGAGCACAACAATAGAAATGTATCTATGTGACTGATCTAATACATCCTCTAAAACCGAGCACAACAATAGAAATTTATCTACGTGGCTGATCTAATACATCCCCTAAAAACATCACCAACAATAGAAATGTATCTACGTGGCTGATCTAATACATCCCCCCAAACCGAGCACAACAATATAAATGTATCTACGTGGCTAATCTAATACATCCCCTAAAACTGAGCACAACAATAGAAATGTATCTACGTGGCTGATCTAATACATCCCCTAAAAACATCAACAATAGAAATGTATCTACGTTGCTGATCTAATACATCCTCTAAAACCGAGCACAACAATAGAAATGTATCTACGTGGCTGATCTAATACATCCCCTAAAAACATCAACAATAGAAATGTATCTACGTGGCTAATCTAATACATCCCCTAAAACCGAGCACAACAATAGAAATGTATCTACGTGGCTAATCTAATACATCCCCTAAAACCGAGCACAACAATAGAAATGTATCTACATGGCTGATCTAATACATCCCCTAAAAACATCACCAACAATAGAAATGTATCTACGTGGCTAATCTAATACATCCCCTAAAAACATCCCCAACAATAGAAATGTATCTACGTGGCTGATCTAATACATCCCCTAAAAACATCACCAACAATCGAAATGTATCTACGTGGCTGATCTAATACATCCCCTAAAACCGAGCACAACAATAGAAATGTATCTACGTGGCTGATCTAATACATCCCCTAAAAACATCACCAACAATAGAAATGTATCTACGTGGCTAATCTAATACATCCTCTAAAACCATCACCAACAATAGAAATGTATCTACGTGGCTGATCTAATACATCCCCTAAAAACATCACCAACAATAGAAATGTATCTACGTGGCTGATCTAATGCATCCCCTAAAAACATCACCAACAATAGAAATGTATCTACGTGGCTGACCTAATACATCCTCTAAAAACATCACCAATAATAGAAATGTATCTACGTGGCTGATCTAACACATCCTCTAAAAACATCACCAATAATAGAAATGTATCTACGTGGCTGATCTAATACATCCCCTAAAACTGAGCACAACAATAGAAATGTATCTACGTGGCTGATCTAATACATCCCCTAAAAACATCACCAACAATCGAAATGTATCTACGTGGCTGATCTAATACATCCCCTAAAAACATCACCAACAATCGAAATGTATCTACGTGGCTGATCTAATACATCCTCTAAAACCGAGCACAACAATAGAAATGTATCTATGTGGCTGATCTAATACATCCCCTAAAACTGAGCACAACAATAGAAATTTATCTACGTGGCTGATCTAATACATCCCCTAAAAACATCACCAACAATAGAAATGTATCTACGTGGCTGATCTAATACATCCCCCCAAACCGAGCACAACAATATAAATGTATCTACGTGGCTAATCTAATACATCCCCTAAAACTGAGCACAACAATAGAAATGTATCTACGTGGCTGATCTAATACATCCCCTAAAAACATCAACAATAGAAATGTATCTACGTGGCTGATCTAATACATCCCCTAAAACTGAGCACAACAATAGAAATGTATCTACGTGGCTGATCTAATACATCCCCTAAAAACATCAACAATAGAAATGCATCTACGTGGCTGATCTAATACATCCCCTAAAAACATTGGCAATAGAAATGTATCTACGTGGCTGATCTAATACATCCTCTAAAACCATCACCAACAATAGAAATGTATCTACGTGACTGATCTAATACATCCCCATAAAACATCACCAATAGAAATGTATCTACGTGGCTGATCTAATACATCCTCTAAAACCGAGCACAACAATAGAAATGTATCTACGTGGCTGATCTAATACATCCCCTAAAATCGAGCACAACAATAGAAATGTATCTATGTGGCTGATCTAATACATCCCCTAAAACTGAGCACAACAATAGAAATTTATCTACGTGGCTGATCTAATACATCCCCTAAAAACATCACCAACAATAGAAATGTATCTACGTGGCTGATCTAATACATCCCCCCAAACCGAGCACAACAATATAAATGTATCTACGTGGCTAATCTAATACATCCCCTAAAACCGAGCACAACAATATAAATTTATCTACGTGGCTGATCTAACACATCCTCTAAAACCGAGCACAACAATAGAAATGTATCTACGTGGCTAATCTAATACATCCCCTAAAAACGAGCACAACAATAGAAATGTATCTACGTGGCTGATCTAATACATCCCCTAAAAACATCAACAATAGAAATGTATCTACGTGGCTAATCTAATACATCCCCTAAAACCGAGCACAACAATAGAAATGTATCTACATGGCTGATCTAATACATCCCCTAAAAACATCACCAACAATAGAAATGTATCTACGTGGCTAATCTAATACATCCCCTAAAAACATCCCCAACAATAGAAATGTATCTACGTGGCTGATCTAATACATCCCCTAAAAACATCACCAACAATCGAAATGTATCTACGTGGCTGATCTAATACATCCCCTAAAACCGAGCACAACAATAGAAATGTATCTACGTGGCTGATCTAATACATCCCCTAAAAACATCACCAACAATAGAAATGTATCTACGTGGCTAATCTAATACATCCTCTAAAACCATCACCAACAATAGAAATGTATCTACGTGGCTGATCTAATACATCCCCTAAAAACATCACCAACAATAGAAATGTATCTACGTGGCTGATCTAATACATCCCCCCAAACCGAGCACAACAATAGAAATGTATCTACGTGGCTGATCTAATACATCCCCCCAAACCGAGCACAACAATAGAAATGTATCTACGTGGCTGATCTAATACATCCCCCCAAACCGAGCACAACAATAGAAATGTATCTACGTGGCTGATCTAATACATCCCCCCAAACCGAGCACAACAATAGAAATGTATCTACGTGGCTGATCTAATACATCCCCTAAAAACATCACCAACAATAGAAATGTATCTATGTGGCTGATCTAATACATCTCCCCAAACCGAGCACAACAATAGAAATGTATCTACGTGGCTGATCTAATACATCCCCTAAAACTGAGCACAACAATAGAAATGTATATATGTGGCTGATCTAATACATCCCCTAAAACCATCACCAACAATAGAAATGTATCTACGTGGCTAATCTAATACATCCCCTAAAACTGAGCACAACAATAGAAATGTATCTACGTGGCTGATCTAATACATCCCCTAAAAACATCACCAACAATAGAAATGTATCTACGTGGCTGATCTAATACATCCCCTAAAACTGAGCACAACAATAGAAATGTATCTACGTGGCTGATCTAATACATCCCCTAAAACCGAGCACAACAATACAAATGTATTTACGTGGCTGATCTAATATATCCCCCTAAACCGAGCACAACAATAGAAATGTATCTACGTGACTGATCTAATACATCCTCTAAAACCGAGCACAACAATAGAAATGTATCTACGTGGCTAATCTAATACATCCCCTAAAACTGAGCACAACAATAGAAATGTATCTACGTGGCTGATCTAATACATCCCCTAAAAACATCAACAATAGAAATGTATCTACGTTGCTGATCTAATACATCCTCTAAAACCGAGCACAACAATAGAAATGTATCTACGTGGCTGATCTAATACATCCCCTAAAAACATCAACAATAGAAATGTATCTACGTGGCTGATCTAATACATCCCCTAAAACCGAGCACAACAATAGAAATGTATCTACGTGGCTGATCTAATACATCTCCTAAAAACATCACCAACAATAGAAATGTATCTACGTGGCTAATCTAATACATCCTCTAAAACCATCACCAACAATAGAAATGTATCTACGTGGCTGATCTAATACATCCCCTAAAACTGAGCACAACAATAGAAATGTATCTACGTGGCTGATCTAATACATCCCCTAAAAACATCACCAACAATAGAAATGTATCTACGTGGCTGATCTAATACATCCCCTAAAAACATCACCAACAATCGAAATGTATCTACGTGGCTGATCTAATACATCCACTAAAACCGAGCACAACAATAGAAATGTATCTACGTGGCTAATCTAATACATCCCCTAAAACCGAGCACAACAATAGAAATGTATCTACGTGGCTAATCTAATACATCCCCTAAAACCGAGCACAACAATAGAAATGTATCTACGTGGCTGATCTAATACATCCCCTAAAAACATCACCAACAATAGAAATGTATCTACGTGGCTGATCTAATACATCCCCTAAAAACATCACCAACAATCGAAATGTATCTACGTGGCTGATCTAATACATCCTCTAAAACCGAGCACAACAATAGAAATGTATCTATGGGGCTGATCTAATACATCCCCTAAAACCGATCACAACAATACAAATGTATTTACGTGGCTGATCTAATATATCCCCCCAAACCGAGCACAACAATAGAAATGTATCTATGTGGCTGATCTAATACATCCTCTAAAACCGAGCACAACAATAGAAATGTATCTACGTGGCTGATCTAATACATCCCCTAAAAACATCAACAATAGAAATGTATCTACGTGGCTGATCTAATACATCCCCTAAAACCGAGCACAACAATAGAAATGTATCTATGTGACTGATCTAATACATCCCCTAAAAACATCAACAATAGAAATGTATCTACGTGGCTGATCTAATACATCCCCTAAAAACATCAACAATAGAAATGTATCTACGTGGCTGATCTAATACATCCTCTAAAACCGAGCACAACAATATAAATGTATCTATGTGACTGATCTAATACATCCCCTAAAACCGAGCACAACAATAGAAATGTATCTACGTGGCTGATCTAATACATCCCCTAAAAACATCAACAATAGAAATGTATCTATGTGGTTGATCTAATACATCCCCTAAAAACATCAACAATAGAAATGTATCTATGTGGCTGATCTAATACATCCTCTAAAACCGAGCACAACAATAGAAATGTATCTACGTGGCTGATCTAATACATCCCCTAAAACCGAGCACAACAATAGAAATGTATCTATGTGACTGATCTAATACATCCCCTAAAAACATCAACAATAGAAATGTATCTACGTGACTGATCTAATACATCCCCTAAAAACATCAACAATAGAAATGTATCTATGTGACTGATCTAATACATCCCCTAAAAACATCACCAATAATAGAAATGTATCTACGTGGCTGATCTAATACATCCCCCCAAACCGAGCACAACAATAGAAATGTATCTACGTGGCTGATCTAATACATCCCCTAAAAACATCACCAACAATTGAAATGTATCTACGTGGCTGATCTAATACATCCTCTAAAACCGAGCACAACAATAGAAATGTATCTACGTGGCTGATCTAATACATCCCCTAAAACTGAGCACAACAATAGAAATGTATCTACGTGGCTGATCTAATACATCCCCTAAAACTGAGCACAACAATACAAATGTATCTATGTGGCTGATCTAATACATCCTCTAAAAGCGAGCACAACAATAGAAATGTATCTATGGGGCTGATCTAATACATCCCCTAAAACCGAGCACAACAATACAAATGTATTTACGTGGCTGATCTTATATATCCCCCCAAACCGAGCACAACAATAGAAATGTATCTACGTGGCTGATCTAATACATCCTCTAAAACCGAGCACAACAATAGAAATGTATCTACGTGGCTGATCTAATACATCCCCTAAAACCATCACCAATAGAAATGTATCTACGTGGCTGATCTAATACACCCCCTAAAACTGAGCACAACAATAGAAATGTATCTACGTGGCTGATCTAATACATCCCCTAAAACCGAGCACAACAATAGAAATGTATCTATGTGACTGATCTAATACATCCTCTAAAACCGAGCACAACAATAGAAATTTATCTACGTGGCTGATCTAATACATCCCCTAAAAACATCACCAACAATAGAAATGTATCTACGTGGCTGATCTAATACATCCCCCCAAACCGAGCACAACAATATAAATGTATCTACGTGGCTAATCTAATACATCCCCTAAAACTGAGCACAACAATAGAAATGTATCTACGTGGCTGATCTAATACATCCCCTAAAAACATCAACAATAGAAATGTATCTACGTTGCTGATCTAATACATCCTCTAAAACCGAGCACAACAATAGAAATGTATCTACGTGGCTGATCTAATACATCCCCTAAAAACATCAACAATAGAAATGTATCTACGTGGCTAATCTAATACATCCCCTAAAACCGAGCACAACAATAGAAATGTATCTACGTGGCTAATCTAATACATCCCCTAAAACCGAGCACAACAATAGAAATGTATCTACATGGCTGATCTAATACATCCCCTAAAAACATCACCAACAATAGAAATGTATCTACGTGGCTAATCTAATACATCCCCTAAAAACATCCCCAACAATAGAAATGTATCTACGTGGCTGATCTAATACATCCCCTAAAAACATCACCAACAATCGAAATGTATCTACGTGGCTGATCTAATACATCCCCTAAAACCGAGCACAACAATAGAAATGTATCTACGTGGCTGATCTAATACATCCCCTAAAAACATCACCAACAATAGAAATGTATCTACGTGGCTAATCTAATACATCCTCTAAAACCATCACCAACAATAGAAATGTATCTACGTGGCTGATCTAATACATCCCCTAAAAACATCACCAACAATAGAAATGTATCTACGTGGCTGATCTAATGCATCCCCTAAAAACATCACCAACAATAGAAATGTATCTACGTGGCTGACCTAATACATCCTCTAAAAACATCACCAATAATAGAAATGTATCTACGTGGCTGATCTAACACATCCTCTAAAAACATCACCAATAATAGAAATGTATCTACGTGGCTGATCTAATACATCCCCTAAAACTGAGCACAACAATAGAAATGTATCTACGTGGCTGATCTAATACATCCCCTAAAAACATCACCAACAATCGAAATGTATCTACGTGGCTGATCTAATACATCCCCTAAAAACATCACCAACAATCGAAATGTATCTACGTGGCTGATCTAATACATCCTCTAAAACCGAGCACAACAATAGAAATGTATCTATGTGGCTGATCTAATACATCCCCTAAAACTGAGCACAACAATAGAAATTTATCTACGTGGCTGATCTAATACATCCCCTAAAAACATCACCAACAATAGAAATGTATCTACGTGGCTGATCTAATACATCCCCCCAAACCGAGCACAACAATATAAATGTATCTACGTGGCTAATCTAATACATCCCCTAAAACTGAGCACAACAATAGAAATGTATCTACGTGGCTGATCTAATACATCCCCTAAAAACATCAACAATAGAAATGTATCTACGTGGCTGATCTAATACATCCCCTAAAACTGAGCACAACAATAGAAATGTATCTACGTGGCTGATCTAATACATCCCCTAAAAACATCAACAATAGAAATGCATCTACGTGGCTGATCTAATACATCCCCTAAAAACATTAGCAATAGAAATGTATCTACGTGGCTGATCTAATACATCCTCTAAAACCATCACCAACAATAGAAATGTATCTACGTGACTGATCTAATACATCCCCATAAAACATCACCAATAGAAATGTATCTACGTGGATGATCTAATACATCCTCTAAAACCGAGCACAACAATAGAAATGTATCTACGTGGCTGATCTAATACATCCCCTAAAATCGAGCACAACAATAGAAATGTATCTATGTGGCTGATCTAATACATCACCTAAAACTGAGCACAACAATAGAAATTTATCTACGTGGCTGATCTAATACATCCCCTAAAAACATCACCAACAATAGAAATGTATCTACGTGGCTGATCTAATACATCCCCCCAAACCGAGCACAACAATATAAATGTATCTACGTGGCTAATCTAATACATCCCCTAAAACCGAGCACAACAATATAAATTTATCTACGTGGCTGATCTAACACATCCTCTAAAACCGAGCACAACAATAGAAATGTATCTACGTGGCTAATCTAATACATCCCCTAAAAACGAGCACAACAATAGAAATGTATCTACGTGGCTGATCTAATACATCCCCTAAAAACATCAACAATAGAAATGTATCTACGTGGCTAATCTAATACATCCCCTAAAACCGAGCACAACAATAGAAATGTATCTACATGGCTGATCTAATACATCCCCTAAAAACATCACCAACAATAGAAATGTATCTACGTGGCTAATCTAATACATCCCCTAAAAACATCCCCAACAATAGAAATGTATCTACGTGGCTGATCTAATACATCCCCTAAAAACATCACCAACAATCGAAATGTATCTACGTGGCTGATCTAATACATCCCCTAAAACCGAGCACAACAATAGAAATGTATCTACGTGGCTGATCTAATACATCCCCTAAAAACATCAACAATAGAAATGTATCTACGTGGCTAATCTAATACATCCCCTAAAACCGAGCACAACAATAGAAATGTATCTACATGGCTGATCTAATACATCCCCTAAAAACATCACCAACAATAGAAATGTATCTACGTGGCTAATCTAATACATCCCCTAAAAACATCCCCAACAATAGAAATGTATCTACGTGGCTGATCTAATACATCCCCTAAAAACATCACCAACAATCGAAATGTATCTACGTGGCTGATCTAATACATCCCCTAAAACCGAGCACAACAATAGAAATGTATCTACGTGGCTGATCTAATACATCCCCTAAAAACATCACCAACAATAGAAATGTATCTACGTGGCTAATCTAATACATCCTCTAAAACCATCACCAACAATAGAAATGTATCTACGTGGCTGATCTAATACATCCCCTAAAAACATCACCAACAATAGAAATGTATCTACGTGGCTGATCTAATACATCCCCCCAAACCGAGCACAACAATAGAAATGTATCTACGTGGCTGATCTAATACATCCCCCCAAACCGAGCACAACAATAGAAATGTATCTACGTGGCTGATCTAATACATCCCCCCAAACCGAGCACAACAATAGAAATGTATCTACGTGGCTGATCTAATACATCCCCCCAAACCGAGCACAACAATAGAAATGTATCTACGTGGCTGATCTAATACATCCAATAAAAACATCACCAACAATAGAAATGTATCTACGTGGCTGATCTAATACATCCCCTAAAAACATCACCAACAATAGAAATGTATCTATGTGGCTGATCTAATACATCTCCCCAAACCGAGCACAACAATAGAAATGTATCTACGTGGCTGATCTAATACATCCCCTAAAACTGAGCACAACAATAGAAATGTATCTACGTGGCTGATCTAATACATCCCCTAAAAACATCAACAATAGAAATGTATCTACGTTGCTGATCTAATACATCCTCTAAAACCGAGCACAACAATAGAAATGTATCTACGTGGCTGATCTAATACATCCCCTAAAAACATCAACAATAGAAATGTATCTACGTGGCTGATCTAATACATCCCCTAAAACCGAGCACAACAATAGAAATGTATCTACGTGGCTGATCTAATACATCTCCTAAAAACATCACCAACAATAGAAATGTATCTACGTGGCTAATCTAATACATCCTCTAAAACCATCACCAACAATAGAAATGTATCTACGTGGCTGATCTAATACATCCCCTAAAACTGAGCACAACAATAGAAATGTATCTACGTGGCTGATCTAATACATCCCCTAAAAACATCACCAACAATAGAAATGTATCTACGTGGCTGATCTAATACATCCCCTAAAAACATCACCAACAATCGAAATGTATCTACGTGGCTGATCTAATACATCCTCTAAAACCGAGCACAACAATAGAAATGTATCTACGTGGCTAATCTAATACATCCCCTAAAACCGAGCACAACAATAGAAATGTATCTACGTGGCTAATCTAATACATCCCCTAAAACCGAGCACAACAATAGAAATGTATCTACGTGGCTGATCTAATACATCCCCTAAAAACATCACCAACAATAGAAATGTATCTACGTGGCTGATCTAATACATCCCCTAAAAACATCACCAACAATCGAAATGTATCTACGTGGCTGATCTAATACATCCTCTAAAACCGAGCACAACAATAGAAATGTATCTATGGGGCTGATCTAATACATCCCCTAAAACCGATCACAACAATACAAATGTATTTACGTGGCTGATCTAATATATCCCCCCAAACCGAGCACAACAATAGAAATGTATCTATGTGGCTGATCTAATACATCCTCTAAAACCGAGCACAACAATAGAAATGTATCTACGTGGCTGATCTAATACATCCCCTAAAAACATCAACAATAGAAATGTATCTACGTGGCTGATCTAATACATCCCCTAAAACCGAGCACAACAATAGAAATGTATCTATGTGACTGATCTAATACATCCCCTAAAAACATCAACAATAGAAATGTATCTACGTGGCTGATCTAATACATCCTCTAAAACCGAGCACAACAATAGAAATGTATCTGCGTGGCTGATCTAATACATCCCCTAAAACCGAGCACAACAATAGAAATGTATCTATGTGACTGATCTAATACATCCCCTAAAAACATCAACAATAGAAATGTATCTACGTGACTGATCTAATACATCCCCTAAAAACATCAACAATAGAAATGTATCTATGTGACTGATCTAATACATCCCCTAAAAACATCACCAATAATAGAAATGTATCTACGTGGCTGATCTAATACATCCCCCCAAACCGAGCACAACAATAGAAATGTATCTACGTGGCTGATCTAATACATCCCCTAAAAACATCACCAACAATTGAAATGTATCTACGTGGCTGATCTAATACATCCTCTAAAACCGAGCACAACAATAGAAATGTATCTACGTGGCTGATCTAATACATCCCCTAAAACTGAGCACAACAATAGAAATGTATCTACGTGGCTGATCTAATACATCCCCTAAAACTGAGCACAACAATACAAATGTATCTATGTGGCTGATCTAATACATCCTCTAAAAGCGAGCACAACAATAGAAATGTATCTATGGGGCTGATCTAATACATCCCCTAAAACCGAGCACAACAATACAAATGTATTTACGTGGCTGATCTTATATATCCCCCCAAACCGAGCACAACAATAGAAATGTATCTACGTGGCTGATCTAATACATCCTCTAAAACCGAGCACAACAATAGAAATGTATCTACGTGGCTGATCTAATACATCCCCTAAAACCATCACCAACAATAGAAATGTATCTACGTGGCTGATCTAATACACCCCCTAAAACTGAGCACAACAATAGAAATGTATCTACGTGGCTGATCTAATACATCCCCTAAAACCGAGCACAACAATAGAAATGTATCTATGTGACTGATCTAATACATCCTCTAAAACCGAGCACAACAATAGAAATGCATCTACGTGGCTGATCTAATACATCCCCTAAAAACATCAACAATAGAAATGTATCTACGTGGCTGATCTAATACATCCTCTAAAACCATCACCAACAATAGAAATGTATCTACGTGACTGATCTAATACATCCCCTAAAAACATCACCAACAATAGAAATGTATCTACGTGGCTGATCTAATACATCCTCTAAAACCGAGCACAACAATAGAAATGCATCTACGTGGCTGATCTAATACATCCCCTAAAAACATCAACAATAGAAATGTATCTACGTGGCTGATCTAATACATCCTCTAAAACCGAGCACAACAATAGAAATGCATCTACGTGGCTGATCTAATACATCCCCTAAAAACATCAACAATAGAAATGTATCTACGTGGCTGATCTAATACATCCTCTAAAACCGAGCACAACAATAGAAATGCATCTACGTGGCTGATCTAATACATCCCCTAAAAACATCAACAATAGAAATGTATCTACGTGGCTGATCTAATACATCCTCTAAAACCGAGCACAACAATAGAAATGTATCTACGTGGCTGATCTAATACATCCCCTAAAACCGAGCACAACAATAGAAATGTATCTACGTGGCTGATCTAATACATCCCCTAAAACTGAGCACAACAATAGAAATTTATCTACGTGGCTGATCTAATACATCCCCTAAAAACATCACCAACAATAGAAACGTATCTACGTGGCTGATCTAATACATCCCCCCAAACCGAGCACAACAATAGAAATGTATCTACGTGGCTAATCTAATACATCCCCTAAAACTGAGCACAACAATTGAAATTTATCTATGTGGCTGATCTAACACATCCTCTAAAACCGAGCACAACAATAGAAATGTATCTACGTGGCTAATCTAATACATCCCCTAAAACCGAGCACAACAATAGAAATGTATCTACGTGGCTGATCTAATACATCCTCTAAAACCATCACCAACAATAGAAATGTATCTACGTGGCTGATCTAATACATCCTCTAAAACCATCACCAACAATAGAAATGTATCTACGTGGCTGATCTAATATATCCCCCCACACCGAGCACAACAATAGAAATGTATCTATGTGGCTGATCTAATACATCCCCTAAAACCGAGCACAACAATAGAAATGTATTTACGTGGCTGATCTAATATATCCCCCCAAACCGAGCACAACAATAGAAATGTATCTATGTGGCTGATCTAATACATCCCCTAAAACCGAGCACAACAATAGAAATGTATCTACGTGGCTGATCTAATACATCCCCTAAAACCGAGCACAACAATAGAAATGTATCTACGTGGCTGATCTAATATATCCCCTAAAAAAATCACCAACAATAGAAATGTATCTACGTGGCTGATCTAATACATCCTCTAAAACAGATCACAACAATAGAAATGTATCTACGTGGCTAATCTAATACATCCCCTAAAACCGAGCACAACAACAGAAATGTATCTACGTGGCTGATCTAATACATCCCCTAAAACCATCACCAGCAATAGAAATGTATCTACGTGGCTGATCTAATACATCCCCTAAAACTGAGCACAACAATAGAAATGTATCTACGTGGCTAATCTAATACATCCCCTAAAAACATCAACAATAGAAATGTATCTACGTGGCTGATCTAATACATCCTCTAAAACCGAGCACAACAATAGAAATGCATCTACGTGGCTGATCTAATACATCCCCTAAAAACATCAACAATAGAAATGTATCTACGTGGCTGATCTAATACATCCCCTAAAACCATCACCAACAATAGAAATGTATCTACGTGACTGATCTAATACATCCTCTAAAACCATCACCAACAATAGAAATGTATCTACGTGGCTGATCTAATACATCCCCCCAAACCGAGCACAACAATAGAAATGTATCTACGTGGCTAATCTAATACATCCCCTAAAACTGAGCACAACAATAGAAATGTATCTACGTGGCTAATCTAATACATCCTCTAAAACCGAGCACAACAATATAAATGTATCTACGTGGCTAATCTAATAAATCCCCTAAAAACATCAACAATAGAAATGTATCTACGTGGCTGATCTAATACATCCTCTAAAACCGAGCACAACAATATAAATGTATCTACGTGGCTGATCTAATACATCCCCTAAAAACATCAACAATAGAAATGTATCTACGTGGCTGATCTAACACATCCTCTAAAACTGAGCACAACAATAGAAATGTATCTACGTGACTGATCTAATACATCCCCTAAAAACATCAACAATAGAAATGTATCTACGTGGCTGATCTAATACATCCCCTAAAACCATCACCAACAATAGAAATGTATCTACGTGGCTGATCTAACACATCCTCTAAAATCGAGCACAACAATAGAAATGTATCTACGTGGCTGATCTAATACATCCCCTAAAAACATCAACAATAGAAATGTATCTAAGTGACTGATCTAATACATCCCCTAAAAACATCAAAAATAGAAATGTATCTACGTGGCTGATCTAATACATCCCCTAAAACCATCACCAACAATAGAAATGTATCTACGTGGCTAATCTAATACATCCCCTAAAAACATCAACAATAGAAATGTATCTACGTGGCTGATCTAATACATCCTCTAAAACCGAGCACAACAATAGAAATGCATCTACGTGGCTGATCTAATACATCCCCTAAAAACATCAACAATAGAAATGTATCTACGTGGCTGATCTAATACATCCCCTAAAACCATCACCAACAATAGAAATGTATCTACGTGACTGATCTAATACATCCTCTAAAACCATCACCAACAATAGAAATGTATCTACGTGGCTGATCTAATACATCCCCCCAAACCGAGCACAACAATAGAAATGTATCTACGTGGCTAATCTAATACATCCCCTAAAACTGAGCACAACAATAGAAATGTATCTACGTGGCTAATCTAATACATCCTCTAAAACCGAGCACAACAATATAAATGTATCTACGTGGCTAATCTAATAAATCCCCTAAAAACATCAACAATAGAAATGTATCTACGTGGCTGATCTAATACATCCTCTAAAACCGAGCACAACAATATAAATGTATCTACGTGGCTGATCTAATACATCCCCTAAAAACATCAACAATAGAAATGTATCTACGTGGCTGATCTAACACATCCTCTAAAACTGAGCACAACAATAGAAATGTATCTACGTGACTGATCTAATACATCCCCTAAAAACATCAACAATAGAAATGTATCTACGTGGCTGATCTAATACATCCCCTAAAACCATCACCAACAATAGAAATGTATCTACGTGGCTGATCTAATACATCCCCATAAAACATCACCAACAATAGAAATGTATCTACGTTGCTGATCTAACACATCCTCTAAAATCGAGCACAACAATAGAAATGTATCTACGTGGCTGATCTAATACATCCCCTAAAAACATCAACAATAGAAATGTATCTAAGTGACTGATCTAATACATCCCCTAAAACCATCACCAACAATAGAAATGTATCTACGTGGCTGATCTAATAAATCCCCTAAAAACATCAACAATAGAAATGTATCTACGTGGCTGATCTAATAAATCCCCTAAAAACATCAACAATAGAAATGTATCTACGTGGCTGATCTAATACATCTTCTATTTTGCTGCACTTTGTGTTCTACCTATAGATATACAGAAGACACCTTCTCCTCCCAGTTTAATGTCCACGAGGGTATATAACCTGTGCATTTGTATTTATATCTTAGCGATGTTTGTACCTTTGTCGTCTTTATCACCTTTTTTTATAAACTAACTGTTATATCGATCTATATATGGAATGTATCTAAAATTATTACCTTTGAGAAATTATCCACGCGAAACGGCGGAGGCAGCTGATCAGTGTTACCGAATGAGATACGGTACGTGGCGCCCTGCAACGTGATCTCCACCCTCAGAAAGTGACATTTACCAAGCGTATCCCTGCGATAAACAAAGACAAGTCAGAGGAGACACAAATTACCAATAACACCGCATTTATAGGAATCATGTGCCATGGTACAGTATACAGAGGCCCCCCCCATGGTACAGTATACAGAGCCCCCCCATGGTACAGTATACAGAGGCCCCCCCCACGGTACAGTATACAGAGGCCCCCCCACGGTACAGTATACAGAGGCCCCCCCATGGTACAGTATACAGAGGCCCCCCCCATGGTACAGTATACAGAGGCCCCCCCATGGTACAGTATACAGAGCCCCCCATGGAACAGTATACAGAGGCCCCCCCATGGTACAGTATACAGAGGCCCCCCCCCATGGTACAGTATACAGAGGCCCCCCCCATGGTACAGTATACAGAGCCCCCCCATGGTACAGTATACAGAGGCCCCCCCCATGGTACAGTATACAGAGGCCCCCCCATGGTACAGTATACAGAGGCCCCCCCCATGGTACAGTATACAGAGGCCCCCCCATGGTACAGTATACAGAGCCCCCCCCATGGTACAGTATACAGAGCCCCCCCCATGGTACAGTATACAGAGCCCCCCCCCCCCATGGTACAGTATACAGAGGCCCCCCCATGGTACAGTATACAGAGGCCCCCCCATGGTACAGTATACAGAGGCCCCCCCATGGTACAGTATACAGAGGCCCCCCCATGGTACAGTATACAGAGGCCCCCCCCATGGTACAGTATACAGAGGCCCCCCCCATGGTACAGTATACAGAGGCCCCCCCATGGTACAGTATACAGAGGCCCCCCCCATGGTACAGTATACAGAGGCCCCCCCCATGGTACAGTATACAGAGGCCCCCCCATGGTACAGTATACAGAGCCCCCCCCCCCCATGGTACAGTATACAGAGCCCCCCCCCATGGTACAGTATACAGAGCCCCCCCCCCCATGGTACAGTATACAGAGGCCCCCCCATGGTACAGTATACAGAGGCCCCCCCCATGGTACAGTATACAGAGGCCCCCCCATGGTACAGTATACAGAGGCCCCCCCCCATGGTACAGTATACAGAGCCCCCCCCATGGTACAGTATACAGAGGCCCCCCCATGGTACAGTATACAGAGCCCCCCCCCATGGTACAGTATACAGAGGCCCCCCCCATGGTACAGTATACAGAGCCCCCCCATGGTACAGTATACAGAGCCCCCCCCCCATGGTACAGTATACAGAGGCCCCCCC
>NW_026610733.1:70000-75000 GCF_029499605.1 Hyla sarda
GGGGATATGTTGGGGGATATGTTGGGGGATATGTTGGGGGATATGTTGGGGATATGTTGGGGGATATGTTGGGGGGATATGTTGGGGGATATGTTGGGGATATGTTGGGGATATGTTGGGGGATATGTTGGGGGATATGTTGGGGGATATGTTGGGGGATATGTTGGGGGATATGTTGGGGGATATGTTGGGGATATGTTGGGGATATGTTGGGGATATGTTGGGGATATGTTGGGGATATGTTGGGGATATGTTGGGGGATATGTTGGGGGATATGTTGGGGGATATGTTGGGGGATATGTTGGGGGATATGTTGGGGGATATGTTGGGGGATATGTTGGGGGATATGTTGGGGGATATGTTGGGGATATGTTGGGGGGGATATGTTGGGGGATATGTTGGGGGGGATATGTTGGGGGATATGTTGGGGGGGATATGTTGGGGGATATGTTGGGGGATATGTTGGGGATATGTTGGGGCCAATTAAAGACTGTTATAGGCCTGTCTGAAGAGATGTGTTTTTTAGGCCACGTTTGAAACTATGGTTGTTGTTTAGTGTGAGGGATTGAGGGATAGCATTCCAGAGAACCGGTGCAGCACGAGTGAAGTCTTGGAGACGGGAGTGAGAAGTTGGGATTATAGAAGATGTTAGTGTGAGGTCATTAGCAGATCGTAGAGAACGTGTAGGATGGTAGACGGAGATGAGAGAGGAGATGTAGGGAGGTGCAGCATTGTGGAGAGCTTTGTGTGTGAGACTGAGGATTCTGGACTGTATTCTGGACTGAATTGGTAACCAGTGTAGTGACTGGCACAGGGAGGAGGCGTCAGTGTAGTGACTGGCACAGGGAGGAGGCGTCAGTGTAGTGACTGGCACAGGGAGGAGGTGTCGGTGTAGTGACTGGCACAGGGAGGAGGTGTCGGTGTAGTGACTGGCACAGGGAGGAGGCGTCGGTGTAGGGACTGGCACAGGGAGGAGGCGTCTGTGTAGTGACTGGCACAGGGAGGAGGCGCCGGTGTAGTGACTGGCACAGGGAGGAGGCGTCGGTGTAGTGACTGGCACAGGGAGGAGGCGTCGGTGTAGTGACTGGCACAGGGAGGGAGGCGCCGGTGTAGTGACTGGCACAGGGAGGAGGCGCCGGTGTAGTGACTGGCACAGGGAGGAGGCGTCAGTGTAGTGACTGGCACAGGGAGGAGGCGTCAGTGTAGTGACTGCACAGGGAGGAGGCGTCTGTGTAGTGACTGACACAGGGAGGAGGCGTCGGTGTAGTGACTGGCACAGGAGGAGGCGTCGGTGTAGTGACTGGCACAGGGAGGAGGCGTCGGTGTAGTGACTGGCACAGGGAGGAGGCGTCGGTGTAGTGACTGGCACAGGGAGGAGGCGTCGGTGTAGTGACTGGCACAGGGAGGAGGCGTCTGTGTAGTGACTGGCACAGGGAGGAGGCGTCGGTGTAGTGACTGGCACAGGGAGGAGGCGTCGGTGTAGTGACTGGCACAGGGAGGAGGCGTCTGTGTAGTGACTGGCACAGGGAGGAGGCGCCGGTGTAGTGACTGGCACAGGGAGGAGGCATTGGTGTAGTGACTGGCACAGGGAGGAGGCACCGGTGTAGTGACTGGCACAGGGAGGAGGCGTCGGTGTAGTGACTGGCACAGGGAGGAGGCGTCGGTGTAGTGACTGGCACAGGGAGGAGGCGTCGGTGTAGTGACTGGCACAGGGAGGAGGCGTCGGTGTAGTGACTGGCACAGGGAGGAGGCGTCGGTGTAGTGACTGGCACAGGGAGGAGGCGTCGGTGTAGTGACTGGCACAGGGAGGAGGTGTCGGTGTAGTGACTGGCACAGGGAGGAGGCGTCGGTGTAGTGACTGGCACAGGGAGGAGGCGTCGGTGTAGTGACTGGCACAGGGAGGAGGCGTCGGTGTAGTGACTGGCACAGGGAGGAGGCGTCGGTGTAGTGACTGGCACAGGGAGGAGGCGTCGGTGTAGTGACTGGCACAGGGAGGAGGCGTCGGTGTAGTGACTGGCACAGGGAGGAGGCGTCGGTGTAGTGACTGGCACAGGGAGGAGGCGTCGGTGTAGTGACTGGCACAGGGAGGAGGCGTCGGTGTAGTGACTGGCACAGGGAGGAGGGCGCCGGTGTAGTGACTGGCACAGGGAGGAGGCGTCTGTGTAGTGACTGGCACAGGGAGGAGGCGTCGGTGTAGTGACTGGCACAGGGAGGAGGCGTCGGTGTAGTGACTGGCACAGGGAGGAGGCGTCGGTGTAGTGACTGGCACAGGGAGGAGGCGTCGGTGTAGTGACTGGCACAGGGAGGAGGCGTCGGTGTAGCGGCTGGCACAGGGAGGAGGCGTCGGTGTAGCGACTGGCACAGGGAGGAGGCGTCGGTGTAGCGGCTGGCACAGGGAGGAGGCGTCGGTGTAGCGACTGGCACAGGGAGGAGGCGTCGGTGTAGTGACTGGCACAGGGAGGAGGCGTCGGTGTAGTGACTGGCACAGGGAGGAGGCGCCGGTGTAGCGGCTGGAGAGGAAGAGGAGTCTGGCTGCGGCATTAAGGATGGACTGGAGAGGAGAGAGTTTGGCTGCGGCATTAAGGATGGACTGGAGAGGAGAGAGTTTGGCCTATTAGTAAAGAGTTACAGTAGTCGAGGTCGGAGGGAATCAGAGCAATAATGAGAGTTTTAGCAGATTCAGTCGTGAGAAACGGGCGGATTCTGGAAATGTTTTTGAGATGCAGGAGACAAGAACGTGAAAGAGACTGAATATGGGGAGTGAGAGACAGATCAGAGTCCAGTATAATCCAAGACAGCGAGACTGCTGCCCGGGAGTTATGGTAGAACCACATACCGAGATGGAAATGTCAGGGGTAGGTACAGGATCAGGTGATGGAGAAAAGACAAGAAGTTCTGTTATAGAAAGATTTAGTTTCAGATATAAAGAGGACATGATGTCTGAGACAGCAGAGAGACAGTCACTGGTATTCTGTAGGAGTGCAGGGGGGGATGTCTGAGACAGCAGAGAGACAGTCACTGGTATTCTGTAGGAGTGCAGGGGTGATGTCTGAGACAGCAGAGAGACAGTCACTGGTATTCTGTAGGAGTGCAGGGGTGATGTCTGAGACGGCAGAGAGACAGTCACTGGTATTCTGTAGGAGTGCAGGGGGGATGTCTGAGACAGCAGAGAGACAGTCACTGGTATTCTGTAGGAGTGCAGGGGGGGATGTCTGAGACAGCAGAGAGACAGTCACTGGTATTCTGTAGGAGTGCAGGGGGGATGTCTGAGACAGCAGAGAGACAGTCACTGGTATTCTGTAGGAGTGCAGGGGGGATGTCTGAGACAGCAGAGACAGTCACTGGTATTCTGTAGGAGTGCAGGGGTGATGTCTGAGACAGCAGAGAGACAGTCACTGGTATTCTGTAGGAGTGCAGGGGTGATGTCTGAGACAGCAGAGAGACAGTCACTGGTATTCTGTAGGAGTGCAGGGGTGATGTCTGAGACAGCAGAGAGACAGTCACTGGTATTCTGTAGGAGTGCAGGGGTGATGTCTGAGACAGCAGAGAGACAGTCACTGGTATTCTGTAGGAGTGCAGGGGGGATGTCTGAGACAGCAGAGAGACAGTCACTGGTATTCTGTAGGAGTGCAGGGGTGATGTCTGAGACAGCAGAGAGACAGTCACTGGTATTCTGTAGGAGTGCAGGGGGGATGTCTGAGACAGCAGAGAGACAGTCACTGGTATTCTGTAGGAGTGCAGGGGTGATGTCTGAGACAGCAGAGAGACAGTCACTGGTATTCTGTAGGAGTGCAGGGGTGATGTCTGAGACAGCAGAGAGACAGTCACTGGTATTCTGTAGGAGTGCAGGGGTGATGTCTGAGACAGCAGAGAGACAGTCACTGGTATTCTGTAGGAGTGCAGGGGTGATGTCTGAGACAGCAGAGAGACAGTCACTGGTATTCTGTAGGAGTGCAGGGGTGATGTCTGAGACAGCAGAGAGACAGTCACTGGTATTCTGTAGGAGTGCAGGGGTGATGTCTGAGACAGCAGAGAGACAGTCACTGGTATTCTGTAGGAGTGCAGGGGTGATGTCTGAGACAGCAGAGAGACAGTCACTGGTATTCTGTAGGAGTGCAGGGGTGATGTCTGAGACAGCAGAGAGACAGTCACTGGTATTCTGTAGGAGTGCAGGGGGATGTCTGAGACAGCAGAGAGACAGTCACTGGTATTCTGTAGGAGTGCAGGGGATGTCTGAGACAGCAGAGAGACAGTCACTGGTATTCTGTAGGAGTGCAGGGGGATGTCTGAGACAGCAGAGAGACAGTCACTGGTATTCTGTAGGAGTGCAGGGGGGATGTCTGAGACAGCAGAGAGACAGTCACTGGTATTCTGTAGGAGTGCAGGGGTGATGTCTGAGACAGCAGAGAGACAGTCACTGGTATTCTGTAGGAGTGCAGGGGGGGATGTCTGAGACAGCAGAGAGACAGTCACTGGTATTCTGTAGGAGTGCAGGGGGTGATGTCTGAGACAGCAGAGAGACAGTCACTGGTATTCTGTAGGAGTGCAGGGGTGATGTCTGAGGACAGCAGAGAGACAGTCACTGGTATTCTGTAGGAGTGCAGGGGGTGATGTCTGAGACAGCAGAGAGACAGTCACTGGTATCTGTAGGAGTGCAGGGGGGATGTCTGAGACAGCAGAGAGACAGTCACTGGTTATTCTGTAGGAGTGCAGGGGTGATGTCTGAGACAGCAGAGAGACAGTCACTGGTATTCTGTAGGAGTGCAGGGGGTGATGTCTGAGACAGCAGAGAGACAGTCACTGGTATTCTGTAGGAGTGCAGGGGGTGATGTCTGAGACAGCAGAGAGACAGTCACTGGTATTCTGTAGGAGTGCAGGGGGATGTCTGAGACAGCAGAGAGACAGTCACTGGTATTCTGTAGGAGTGCACGGGGTGATGTCTGAGACAGCAGAGAGACAGTCACTGGTATTCTGTAGGAGTGCAGGGGGTGATGTCTGAG
>NW_026610733.1:80000-120000 GCF_029499605.1 Hyla sarda
ATATTGATATGGAAGGAGTTATTTTTATTAACCTCAAAGCCACCGGACCAGATGCAGTCGGACACGTCCATGAGCCGCACGCACAGTAACTGGTCATAATCATTCCTCGGCCAATGGAAGACGACGCTTGATCCGGGCAGAGTGGAGATGTAGCCAATAGGATTGCTGGTGCCCTGGGGGGAGGAGGAGACATCGGTCAGACACTGGGATTGCAGGGTCGCCATCAGTTTTGGTATTTTTCTAAGGACACTTACTTGACCTCTGGCAAACTCTCTCTGTGCAAAGGCGAGTTTATGAGCAGATTTATTGATCAATAGATATCGGGGAGCAAAGGTCACCATACAAGTATCTCTGTACCTTCCCCGACCCTTCTTCACATCAATACCTGGAAGAGACGCCAAAATGTAAGAAGCCACATAGATTGGAAGATGATGGGGGGGGGGGGTAAAGAAAAGAGGGAAAAGAAATAAAAGAGAAAAGGGAAAATAAGAAAAGGAGGGAAAAATATGAAGAAAAAGGAGGGAAAAGGGTAAATAAATAAAAGAAAAGGTAAACTAAGAAAAGGAGGGAAAAAGGTGAAGAAATAAAGGAGGGAAAAAGGTGAAGAACGAAAGGAGGGAAAAAGGTGAAGAACGAAAGGAGGGAAAAGGGTGAAGAAAGAAAGGAGGGAAAAAGGTGAAGAAAGAAAGGAGGGAAAAGGGTGAAGAAAGAAAGGAGGGAAAAAGGTGATGAAAGAAAGGAGGGAAAAAGGTGATGAAAGAAAGGAGGGAAAAAGGTGAAGAAAGAAAGGAGGGAAAAAGGTGAAGAAAGAAAGGAGGGAAAAAGGTGAAGAAAGAAAGGAGGGAAAAAGGTGATGAAAGAAAGGAGGGAAAAAGGTGAAGAAAGAAAGGAGGGAAAAAGGTGAAGAAAGAAAGGAGGGAAAAAGGTGAAGAAAGAAAGGAGGGAAAAAGGTGAAGAAAGAAAGGAGGGAAAAGGGTGAAGAAAGAAAGGAGGGAAAAAGGTGATGAAAGAAAGGAGGGAAAAAGGTGATGAAAGAAAGGAGGGAAAAAGGTGAAGAAAGAAAGGAGGGAAAAAGGTGAAGAAAGAAAGGAGGGAAAAAGGTGAAGAAAGAAAGGAGGGAAAAAGGTGAAGAAAGAAAGGAGGGAAAAAGGTGAAGAACGAAAGGAGGGAAAAAGGTGATGAAAGAAAGGAGGGAAAAGGGTGAAGAAAGAAAGGAGGGAAAAAGGTGAAGAAAGAAAGGAGGGAAAAAGGTGAAGAAAGAAAGGAGGGAAAAAGGTGATGAAAGAAAGGAGGGAAAAAGGTGAAGAAAGAAAGGAGGGAAAAAGGTGAAGAACGAAAGGAGGGAAAAAGGTGAAGAACGAAAGGAGGGAAAAAGGTGATGAAAGAAAGGAGGGAAAAGGGTGAAGAAAGAAAGGAGGGAAAAAGGTGAAGAAATAAAGGAGGGAAAAAGGTGAAGAAAGAAAGGAGGGAAAAAGGTGATGAAAGAAATGAGGGAAAAAGGTGAAGAAAGAAAGGAGGGAAAAAGGTGAAGAAAGAAAGGAGGGAAAAAGGTGAAGAAAGAAAGGAGGGAAAAAGGTGAAGAAAGAAAGGAGGGAAAAGGGTGAAGAAAGAATGAGAGAAAGGAGAAGAAAAAAAAAAGAAAAGTGGCAAAAAGTTAAAGGGGTACTCCAGCGGAGAACAATTTTTTTTAATATCAAATAGCTCCAGAAAGTTTAACAGATTTGTAAATGACTAATAAAAATTATTAATGCTTCCAGTACTAATCAGCTGCTGTATGTTCCACAGGAAGTTGTGTAGTTCTTTCTAGTCTGACCACATCCAGAGCAGGAGCAAATCCCCATAGCAAACCTCTCCTACTCTGGACAGTTCCTGACATGGACAGAGGTGTCAGCAGAGAGCACTGTGGTCAGACTGGAAATAACTACACAACTTCCTGTGGAGCATACAGCAGCTGATAAGTACTAGAAGGGTTAAGATTTTTACATAGAAGTAATATACAAATCTGTTTAACTTTCTGGAACTGGTTGAATTGAAGAGAAAAAAAAAAAGTTTTCCACGGGAGTACCCCTTTAAGAAAAAAAAAGAAAGACAAAAATAATAAATCATGACTGGGGAAAGAATGGAAACACTGGTGAAGAGAGGTGAGAGGAAGAAACTGGAAGAGCAAAACCAATAAGACACCAACATGGGTGCAGGGTCCGGACAACTCCCACCAATATTATAGATCAGACCCAGAGCCCGGACCACCCTCACCTATATTAAAGATCAGACCCAGAGCCCGGACCACCCTCACCTATATTATAGATCAGACCCAGGGCCCGGACCACCCTCACCTATATTATAGATCAGACCCAGGGCCCGGACAACTCCCACCAATATTATAGATCAGACCCAGAGCCCGGACCACCCTCACCTATATTATAGATCAGACCCAGAGCCCGGACCACCCTCACCTATATTATAGATCAGACCCAGGGCCCGGACCACCCTCACCTATATTATAGATCAGACCCAGAGCCCGGACCACCCTCACCTATATTATAGATCAGACCCAGAGCCCGGACCACCCTCCCCTATATTATAGATCAGACCCAGAGCCCGGACCACCCTCACCTATATTATAGATCAGACCCAGAGCCCGGACCACCCTCACCTATATTATAGATCAGACCCAGAGCCCGGACCACCCTCACCTATATTATAGATCAGAGCCCGGACCACCCTCACCTATATTATAGATCAGACCCAGGGCCCGGACCACCCTCACCTATATTATAGATCAGAGCCCGGACCACCCTCACCTATATTATAGATCAGACAAACCGGACCACCCTCACCTATATTATAGATCAGACCCAGGGCCCGGACCACCCTCACCTATATTATAGATCAGACCCAGGGCCCGGACCACCCTCACCTACATTATAGATCAGACCCAGGGCCCGGACCACCCTCACCTATTTTATAGATCAGAGCCCGGACCACCCTCACCTATATTATAGATCAGACCCAGAGCCCGGACCACCCTCACCTATATTATAGACCAGAGCCCGGACCACCCTCACCTATATTATAGATCAGACCCAGGGCCCGGACCACCCTCACCTATATTATAGATCAGACCCAGGGCTCGGACCACCCTCACCTATATTATAGATCAGACCCAGGGCCCGGACCACCCTCACCTATATTATAGATCAGCACCAGAGCCCGGACCACCCTCACCTATATTATAGATCAGAGCCCGGACCACCCTCACCTATATTATAGATCAGACCCAGAGCCCGGACCACCCTCACCTATATTATAGATCAGACCCAGAGCCCGGACCACCCTCACCTATATTATAGATCAGACCCAGGGCCCGGACCACCCTCACCTATATTATAGATCAGACCCAGAGCCCGGACCACCCTCACCTATATTATAGATCAGAGCCCGGACCACCCTCACCTATATTATAGACCAGAGCCCGGACCACCCTCACCAATATTATAGATCAGACCCAGAGCCCGGACCACCCTCACCTATATTATAGATCAGACCCAGAGCCCGGACCACCCTCACCTATATTATAGATCAGACCCAGAGCCCGGACCACCCTCACCTATATTATAGATCAGACCCAGAGCCCGGACCACCCTCACCTATATTATAGATCAGACCCAGGGCCCGGACCACCCTCACCTATATTATAGACCAGAGCCCGGACCACCCTCACCTATATTATAGATCAGAGCCCGGACCACCCTCACCTATATTATAGATCAGACCCAGAGCCCGGACCACCCTCACCTATATTATAGATCAGACCCAGAGCCCGGACCACCCTCCCCTATATTATAGATCAGACCCAGAGCCCGGACCACCCTCACCTATATTATAGATCAGACCCAGAGCCCGGACCACCCTCACCTAAATTATAGATCAGACCCAGGGCCCGGACCACCCTCACCAATATTATAGATCAGAGCCCGGACCACCCTCACCTATATTATAGATCAGAGCCCAGACCACCCTCACCTATATTATAGATCAGAGCCCGGACCACCCTCACCTATATTATAGATCAGACCCAGGGACCGGACCACCCTCACCTATATTATAGATCAGACCCAGGGCCCGGACCACCCTCACCTATATTATAGATCAGACCCAGGGACCGGACCACCCTCACCTATATTATAGATCAGACCCAGGGCTCGGACCACCCTCACCTATATTATAGATCAGACCCAGAGCCCGGACCACCCTCACCTATATTATAGATCAGAGCCCGGACCACCCTCACCTGTATTATAGATCAGACCCAGAGCCCGGACCACCCTCACCAATATTATAGATCAGACCCAGAGCCCGGACCACCCTCACCTATATTATAGATCAGACCCAGAGCCCGGACCACCCTCACCTATATTATAGATCAGACCCAGGGCCCGGACCACCCTCACCTATATTATAGATCAGCACCAGAGCCCGGACCACCCTCACCTATATTATAGATCAGACCCAGAGCCCGGACCACCCTCACCTATATTATAGATCAGACCCAGAGCCCGGACCACCCTCACCTATATTATAGATCAGACCCAGGGCCCGGACCACCCTCACCTATATTATAGATCAGACCCAGAGCCCGGACCACCCTCACCTATATTATAGATCAGACCCAGAGCTCGGACCACCCTCACCTATATTATAGATCAGACCCAGAGCCCGGACCACCCTCACCTGTATTATAGATCAGACCCAGAGCCCGGACCACCCTCACCTATATTATAGATCAGACCCAGAGCCCGGACCACCTTCACCTATATTATAGATCAGACCCAGAGCCCGGACCACCCTCACCTATATTATAGATCAGACCCAGAGCCCGGACCACCCTCACCTATATTATAGATCAGACCCAGGGCCCGGACCACCCTCACCTATATTATAGATCAGAGCCCGGACCACCCTCACCTATATTATAGATCAGACCCAGAGCCCGGACCACCCTCACCTATATTATAGATCAGACCCAGAGCCCGGACCACCCTCACCTATATTATAGACCAGAGCCCGGACCACCCTCACCTATATTATAGATCAGACCCAGAGCCCGGACCACCCTCACCTATATTATAGATCAGACCCAGAGCCCGGACCACCCTCACCTATATTATAGATCAGACCCAGAGCCCGGACCACCCTCACCTATATTATAGATCAGACCCAGGGCCCGGACCACCCTCACCTATATTATAGATCAGCACCAGAGCCCGGACCACCCTCACCTATATTATAGATCAGACCCAGAGCCCGGACCACCCTCACCTATATTATAGATCAGACCCAGGGCCCGGACCACCCTCACCTATATTATAGATCAGACCCAGAGCCCGGACCACCCTCACCTATATTATAGATCAGAGCCCGGACCACCCTCACCTATATTATAGATCAGACCCAGAGCCCGGACCACCCTCACCGATATTATAGACCAGAGCCCGGACCACCCTCACCTATATTATAGATCAGAGCCCGGACCACCCTCACCTATATTATAGATCAGAGCCCGGACCACCCTCACCTATATTATAGATCAGAGCCCGGACCACCCTCACCTATATTATAGACCAGAGCCCGGACCACCCTCACCTATATTATAGATCAGACCCAGAGCCCGGACCACCCTCACCTATATTATAGATCAGAGCCCGGACCACCCTCACCTATATTATAGATCAGACCCAGAGCCCGGACCACCCTCACCTATATTATAGATCAGACCCAGGGCCCGGACCACCCTCACCTATATTATAGACCAGAGCCCGGACCACCCTCACCTATATTATAGATCAGAGCCCGGACCACCCTCACCTATATTATAGATCAGACCCAGAGCCCGGACCACCCTCACCTATATTATAGACCAGAGCCCGGACCACCCTCACCTATATTATAGACCAGAGCCCGGACCACCCTCACCTATATTATAGATCAGACCCAGAGCCCGGACCACCCTCACCTATATTATAGATCATAGCCCGGACCACCCTCACCTATATTATAGATCAGACCCAGAGCCCGGACCACCCTCACCTATATTATAGATCAGAGCCCGGACCACCCTCACCTATATTATAGATCAGACCCAGAGCCTGGACCACCCTCACCTATATTATAGATCAGACCCAGAGCCCGGACCACCCTCACCTATATTATAGACCAGAGCCCGGACCACCCTCACCTATATTATAGATCAGAGCCCGGACCACCCTCACCTATATTATAGATCAGAGCCCGGACCACCCTCACCTATATTATAGATCAGAGCCCGGACCACCCTCACCTATATTATAGATCAGACCCAGGGCCCGGACCACCCCCACCTATATTATAGATCAGAGCCCGGACCACCCTCACCTATATTATAGATCAGACCCAGGGCCCGGACCACCCCCACCTATATTATAGATCAGAGCCCGGACCACCCCCACCTATATTATAGATCAGAGCCCGGACCACCCTCACCTATATTATAGATCATAGCCCGGACCACCCTCACCTATATTATAGATCAGACCCAGAGCCCGGACCACCCTCACCTATATTATAGACCAGAGCCCGGACCACCCTCACCTATATTATAGATCATAGCCCGGACCACCCTCACCTATATTATAGACCAGAGCCCGGACCACCCTCACCTATATTATAGATCAGAGCCCGGACCACCCTCACCTATATTATAGATCATAGCCCGGACCTCCCTCACCTATATTATAGATCAGAGCCCGGACCACCCTCACCTATATTATAGATCATAGCCCGGACCTCCCTCACCTATATTATAGATCATAGCCCGGACCACCCTCACCTATATTATAGATCAGACCCAGAGCCCGGACCACCCTCACCTATATTATAGACCAGAGCCCGGACCACCCTCACCTATATTATAGATCAGAGCCCGGACCACCCTCACCTATATTATAGATCAGACCCAGAGCCCGGACCACCCTCACCTATATTATAGACCAGAGCCCGGACCACCCTCACCTATATTATAGATCAGAGCCCGGACCACCTTCACCTATATTATAGATCAGAGCCCGGACCCCCCTCACCTATATTATAGACCAGAGCCCGGACCACCCTCACCTATATTATAGATCAGACCCAGGGCCCGGACCACCCTCACCTATATTATAGACCAGAGCCCGGACCACCCTCACCTATATTATAGATCAGACCCAGAGCCCGGACCACCCTCACCTATATTATAGATCAGACCCAGAGCTCGGACCACCCTCACCTATATTATAGATCAGACCCAGAGCCCGGACCACCCTCACCTATATTATAGATCAGACCCAGAGCCCGGACCACCCTCACCTATATTATAGACCAGAGCCCGGACCACCCTCACCTATATTATAGATCAGAGCCCGGACCACCCTCACCTATATTATAGATCAGAGCCCGGACCACCCTCACCTATATTATAGATCAGAGCCCGGACCACCCTCACCTATATTATAGATCAGAGCCCGGACCACCCTCACCTATATTATAGATCAGAGCCCGGACCACCCTCACCTATATTATAGATCAGACCCAGAGCCCGGACCACCCTCACCTATATTATAGATCAGACCCAGAGCCCGGACCACCCTCACCTATATTATAGACCCAGGGCCCGGACCACCCTCACCTATATTATAGATCAGAGCCCGGACCACCCTCACCTATATTATAGATCAGAGCCCGGACCACCCTCACCTATATTATAGACCAGAGCCCGGACCACCCTCACCTATATTATAAATCAGAGCCCGGACCACCCTCACCTATATTATAGATCAGACCCAGAGCCCGGACCACCCTCACTTATATTATAGATCAGACCCAGAGCCCGGACCACCCTCACCTATATTATAGATCAGAGCCCGGACCACCCTCACCTATATTATAGATCAGAGCCCGGACCACCCTCACCTATATTATAGATCAGACCCAGAGCCCGGACCACCCTCACCTATATTATAGATCAGACCCAGGGCCCGGACCACCCTCACCTATATTATAGATCAGACCCAGGGCCCGGACCACCCTCACCTATATTATAGATCAGACCCAGAGCCCGGACCACCCTCACCTATATTATAGATCAGAGCCCGGACCACCCTCACCTATATTATAGATCAGAGCCCGGACCACCCTCACCTATATTATAGATCAGACCCAGAGCCCGGACCACCCTCACCTATATTATAGATCAGACCCAGGGCCCGGACCACCCTCACCTATATTATAGATCAGACCCAGGGCCCGGACCACCCTCACCTATATTATAGATCAGACCCAGGGCCCGGACCACCCTCACCTATATTATAGATCAGACCCAGGGCCCGGACCACCCTCACCAATATTATAGACCAGACCCAGAGCCCGGACCACCCTCACCAATATTATAGATCAGAGCCCGGACCACCCTCACCTATATTATAGATCAGACCCAGGGCCCGGACCACCCTCACCTATATTATAGATCAGAGCCCGGACCACCCTCACCTATATTATAGATCAGAGCCCGGACCACCCTCACCTATATTATAGACCAGAGCCCGGACCACCCTCACCTATATTATAGATCAGAGCCCGGACCACCCTCACCTATATTATAGATCAGAGCCCGGACCACCCTCACCTATATGGTGGATACTGTCTGTCAGTCCTCAGTACATTAACTCTTCTATCTGTCTGGTATCACCACGAAAGGAAATAAATATATTGTTCCAATGAATATAGATTTATTATATATGAAACTCAATATATGAGAATGAAATATTGATAAAATACAATAAAAATGTTTTTTTTTTTTTTAAATATAATATTGTGCGTTACTTGGGGCCCCACGTAGGCACTAATAGGGAAATACAAAAACGGATGCCACAAAATACAAACAGTACAGAATGAGTATGATGCCATATGGCCACCAATTCACATAATAATAATTGGATAGATCCCAATGTATATATCTGTATCTCATATCGGACCTAAATGTCTTATGTCACCTGTAATACAAAAAGCAATACTGTTGGTTTCCGATAGCTGCGGTATCCAATAGTAACCATAAATTCTGTCCTGTAAATAAATAAATAAAAAGATTGCGATCTTAATAAATCGTCCTATGTGAAGTTGTTTATATATTGCACAGTCTTTCAGTTACAGTTCTGCCAATTGTATCCACTTTGTAATAATATTGCGTATACACTGTCAGTGTTATTATATCTGTCCCGTATGCTGCGCACTCTATGATCGTGCAGCGTAGTAGCTGTAATGGAGTTGTCGGCACTTTCATGCCACTCACCGCTCCTGGGGTCTGGATGTCACGCTCAAGCTGGGGCGGCGATGTGCGGCCGCGTCTCTCCCAGCGAGCTTCGAGGACGGCAGTTCTCGGCCGGTCAGCGTGTTTCCCAGTGGCGTCTGATGTCAGCAGTGATTGCAGGTCAGCGTGTTTCCCAGTGGCGTCTGATGTCAGCAGTGATTGCAGGTCAGCGTGTTTCCCAGTGGCGTCTAATGTCAGCAGTGATTGCAGGTCAGCGTGTTTCCCAGTGGCGTCTGATGTCAGCAGTGATTGCAGGTCAGCGTGTTTCCCAGTGGCGTCTGATGTCAGCAGTGATTGCAGGTCAGCGTGTTTCCCAGTGGCGTCTAATGTCAGCAGTGATTGCAGGTCAGCGTGTTTCCCAGTGGCGTTTGATGTCAGCAGTGATTGCAGGTCAGCGTGTTTCCCAGTGGCGTCTGATGTCAGCAGTGATTGCAGGTCAGCGTGTTTCCCAGTGGCGTCTGATGTCAGCAGTGATTGCAGGTCAGCGTGTTTCCCAGTGGCGTCTGATGTCAGCAGTGATTGCAGGTCAGCGTGTTTCCCAGTGGCGTCTAATGTCAGCAGTGATTGCAGGTCAGCGTGTTTCCCAGTGGCGTCTGATGTCAGCAGTGATTGCAGGTCAGCGTGTTTCCCAGTGGTGTCTAATGTCAGCAGTGATTGCAGGTCAGCGTGTTTCCCAGTGGCGTCTGATGTCAGCAGTGATTGCAGGTCAGCGTGTTTCCCAGTGGCGTCTGATGTCAGCAGTGATTGCAGGTCAGCGTGTTTCCCAGTGGCGTCTGATGTCAGCAGTGATTGCAGGTCAGCGTGTTTCCCAGTGGCGTCTAATGTCAGCAGTGATTGCAGGTCAGCGTGTTTCCCAGTGGCGTCTGATGTCAGCAGTGATTGCAGGTCAGCGTGTTTCCCAGTGGCGTCTGATGTCAGCAGTGATTGCAGGTCAGCGTGTTTCCCAGTGGCGTCTGATGTCAGCAGTGATTGCAGGTCAGCGTGTTTCCCAGTGGCGTCTGATGTCAGCAGTGATTGCAGGTCAGCGTGTTTCCCAGTGGCGTCTAATGTCAGCAGTGATTGCAGGTCAGCGTGTTTCCCAGTGGCGTCTAATGTCAGCAGTGATTGCAGGTCAGCGTGTTTCCCAGTGGCGTCTGATGTCAGCAGTGATTGCAGGTCAGCGTGTTTCCCAGTGGCGTCTAATGTCAGCAGTGATTGCAGGTCAGCTATCCTTTTGTTTGAATAGAGTTGGTCAGCAGACGGTCAATGACCTGAGTGGATATATGGCAATTCTTATCTTCTTGAGGCGATATATAAGTAAATCCTCATAGATATAGAAAGAAAACGCACCGGTATAGGGTGCCTAATGTGAATAGAATTCAGTGGGATCCGACATCCAAATATGACACCAGACGCGTATCACGATATGGCAAGTTAACACCCTTCTTCAGTGCTGTATATAGCAATAGTGGGGTCACTAGCCTTATATATAGTCACTTCAGCTGGAAACTTGATTGGACCATAAAGAGACTCTAACATCCAGGAGTGGATTTTCTTGTATATTCTCATCTCAAAGTCCGAAATGGATTGATTAGATTGTCAGTCTATATATATATAGTATATCCGGATTATATATAGTATAAAGCAAGACTACTATTGGATAACGCAGCTATCGGAAACCAACAGTATTGCTTTTTGTATTTTCATTTGCAGGTTGTTACAGGTGACATAAGACATTTAGGTCCGATATGAGATACAGATATATACATTGGGATCTATCCAATTATTATTATGTGAATTGGTGGCCATATGGCATCATACTCATTCTGTACTAGTTGTATTTTGTGGCATCCGTTTTTTTATTTTCCTATTAGTGCCTACGTGGGGCCCCAAGTAACGCACAATATTACCTTTTTTTATTATTATATTTTATCAATATTTCATTCTCATATATTGAGTTTCATATATAATAAATCTATATTCATTGGAACAATATATCTATTTCCTTTCGTGGTGATATCAGACAGATAGAAGAGTTAATGTACTGAGGACTGGCAGACTTTATCCTTTTTTGAATAATCTCCTTTTTCCTCTGTTGGGTGAGAGGTACCCAGTTAACCTCGTACATTTGTATGTTGTAGAACTACGCATCTCTATTTTTATTTTTTTTATATTACAGATCAGTCTCGGGGCCCTGGATGATCCTTACCTATGTTATAGATCAGGCCCGGGCGGTTTCCTTGCTGGATGACCTTTAGTGCTCGGACTCCACTTCCTCCATCCAAAGAAAATGCCTGACACCAGCCTGGGATCCCGTCCGGATGGATGCCTTTACCGACTCTCATTGTGCAGCTATGGATGGAAATAAAAGGACTTACCAAACCCTGACCTGCAGGAGATGCAGCCGCTCCTGTACCAAACCCCGACCTGCAGGAGATGCAGCCGCTCCTGTACTAAACCCCGACCTGCAGGAGATGCAGCCACTCCTGTACTAAACCCTGACCTGCAGGGGATGCAGCCGCTCCTGTACCAAACCCCAACCTGCAGGAGATGCAGCCGCTCCTGTACTAAACCCCGACCTGCAGGAGATGCAGCCTCTCCTGTACTAAACCCCGACCTGCAGGAGATGCAGCCGCTCCTGTACCAAACCCCGACCTGCAGGAGATGCAGCCGCTCCTGTACTAAACCCCGACCTGCAGGAGATGCAGCCGCTCCTGTACTAAACCCCGACCTGCAGGAGATGCAGCCGCTCCTGTACTAAACCCCGACCTGCAGGAGATGCAGCCTCTCCTGTACTAAACCCTGACCTGAAGGAGATGCAGCCGCTCCTGTACTAAACCCCGACCTGCAGGAGATGCAGCCGCTCCTGTACTAAACCCCGACCTGCAGAAGATGCAGCCGCTCCTGCACTAAACCCTGACCTGCAGGATATCCAGCCGCTCCTGCACTAAACCCAGACCTGCAGGATATCCAGCCGCTCCTGTACCAAACCCAGACCTGCAGGAGATGCAGCCGCTCCTGTACCAAACCCAGACCTGCAGGAGATCCAGCCGCTCCTGTACTAAACCATGACCTGCAGGAGATGCAGCCACTCCTGTACTAAACCCCCGACCTGCAGGAGATGCAGCCGCTCCTGTACTAAACCCGACCTGGAGGAGATCCAGCCGCTCCTGTACTAAACCCGACCTGGAGGAGATCCAGCCGCTCCTGTACTAAACCCCGACCTGCAAGAGATGCAGCCGCTCCTGTACTAAACCCTGACCTGCAGGAGATGCAGCCGCTCCTGTACTAAACCCCAACCTGCAGGAGATGCAGCCGCTCCTGTACTAAACCCTGACCTGCAGGAGATGCAGCCGCTCCTGTACTAAACCCCAACCTGCAGGAGATCCAGCCGCTCCTGTACCAAACCCAGACCTGCAGGAGATCCAGCCGCTCCTGTACCAAACCCTGACCTGCAGGAGATCCAGCCACTCCTGTACTAAACCCTGACCTGCAGGAGATCCAGCCGCTCCTGTACTAAGCCCCAACCTGCAGGAGATGCAGCCGCTCCTGTACTGTTCTCATATACAGAGGCTACACCACATCATCCCTGTGGTTAGAGCACCCCTTAATGACAAGGAGAGAAATCTTTTACCCCATAAATGTCAGACAAGAAATTGAAGGAATAATATAAATGAAACTTATCCAAAAGGTATAGAGGTTTTTTGGGCTGCTCACTTACAGGGTTGGAAGCTCCTTATCTGCGTAACAGAATAAGAGAGGACTCAGACTACGGGCAAGTTCATGTTCTTCAAACTGGCCAGCGGCATCGGTCTTGGTGTTGTCCTGTCTGAAAATCAATGGTAAACCTGCAAAGAGAACCGGGAATCAATAAGAAGCTGAAACTCCTAAATATGAGGGCAAAATCCTCAGAATCCACAATATGTCTGTCACGTCATCAATAGTGTAATATATACCTCATAGACACCATACAATATGTCTGTCACGTCATCAATAGTGTAATATATACCTCATAGACACCATACAATATGTCTGTCACGTCATCAATAGTGTAATATATACCTCATAGACACCATACAATATGTCTGTCACGTCATCAATAGTGTAATATATACCTCATAGACACCATACAATATGTCTGTCACGTCATCAATAGTGTAATATATACCTCATAGACACCATACAATATGTCTGTCACGTCATCAATAGTGTAATATATACCTCATAGACACCATACAATATGTCTGTCACGTCATCAATAGTGTAATATATACCTCATAGACACCATACAATATGTCTGTCACGTCATCAATAGTGTAATATATACCTCATAGACACCATACAATATGTCTGTCACGTCATCAATAGTGTAATATATACCTCATAGACACCATACAATATGTCTGTCACGTCATCAATAGTGTAATATATACCTCATAGACACCATACAATATGTCTGTCACGTCATCAATAGTGTAATATATACCTCATAGACACCATACAATATACATCTGTCTCCTCATAGATGTCATAAATACAGTATATTATGATAACGATACAGTCGGATACACCTGTCACAGATCCAGTCGGATACACCTGTCACAGATCCAGTCAGATACACCTGTCACAGATCCAGTCGGAGACACCTGTCACAGATCCAGTCGGAGACACCTGTCACAGATCCAGTCGGAGACACCTGTCACAGATCCAGTCGGAGACACCTGTCACAGATCCAGTCGGAGACACCTGTCACAGATCCAGTCGGAGACACCTGTCACAGATCCAGTCGGAGACACCTGTCACAGATCCAGTCGGAGACACCTGTCACAGATCCAGTCGGAGACACCTGTCACAGATCCAGTCAGAGACACCTGTCACAGATCCAGTCGGAGACACCTGTCACAGATCCAGTCGGAGACACCTGTCACAGATCCAGTCGGAGACACCTGTCACAGACACAGTAGGAGACACCTGTCACAGACACAGTAGGAGACACCTGTCACAGACACAGTAGGAGACACCTGTCACAGACACAGTCGGATACACCTGTCACAGACACAGTCGGATACACCTGTCACAGACACAGTCGGAGACACCTGTCACAGACACAGTCGGAGACACCTGTCACAGATCCAGTCGGAGACACCTGTCACAGATCCAGTCGGAGACACCTGTCACAGATACAGTCCGATACACCTGTCACAGATACAGTCCGATACACCTGTCACAGATACAGTCCGATACACCTGTCACAGATACAGTCCGATACACCTGTCACAGATACAGTCCGATACACCTGTCACAGATACAGTCCGATACACCTGTCACAGATACAGTCCGATACACCTGTCACAGATACAGTCCGATACACCTGTCACAGATACAGTCCGATACACCTGTCACAGATACAGTCCGATACACCTGTCACAGATACAGTCCGATACACCTGTCACAGATACAGTCCGATACACCTGTCACAGATACAGTCCGATACACCTGTCACAGATACAGTCCGATACACCTGTCAAAGATACATTCGGATACACCTGTCACAGATACAGTCCGATACACCTGTCACCGATACAGTCGGATACACATGTCACAGATACAGTCGGATACACCTGTCACAGATCCAGTCGGAGACACCTGTCACAGATCCAGTCGGAGACACCTGTCACAGATACAGTCCGATACACCTGTCACAGATACAGTCCGATACACCTGTCACAGATACAGTCCGATACACCTGTCACAGATACAGTCCGATACACCTGTCACAGATACAGTCCGATACACCTGTCACAGATACAGTCCGATACACCTGTCACAGATACAGTCCGATACACCTGTCACAGATACAGTCCGATACACCTGTCACAGATACAGTCCGATACACCTGTCACAGATACAGTCCGATACACCTGTCACAGATACAGTCCGATACACCTGTCACAGATACAGTCCGATACACCTGTCACAGATACAGTCCGATACACCTGTCACAGATACAGTCCGATACACCTGTCACAGATACAGTCCGATACACCTGTCAAAGATACATTCGGATACACCTGTCACAGATACAGTCCGATACACCTGTCACCGATACAGTCGGATACACATGTCACAGATACAGTCGGATACACCTGTCACAGACACAGTAGGATACACCTGTCACAGATTGTCGGATACACCTGTCACAGATACAGTCGGATACACCTGTCACAGACACAGTAGGATACACCTATCACAGACACAGTAGGATACACCTGTCACAGATACAGTCGGATACACCTGTCACAGATACAGTCGGATACACCTGTCACAGATACAGTAGGATACACCTGTCACAGATACAGTAGGATACACCTGTCACAGATACAGTCGGATACACCTGTCACAGATACAGTCGGATACACCTGTCACAGATACAGTAGGATACACCTGTCACAGATACAGTAGGATACACCTGTCACAGATACAGTAGGATACACCTGTCACAGATACAGTAGGATACACCTGTCACAGACACAAGTACAATACCCTGGCATAGATACAGTCCCATACGTCTGTCAGGTCACCCGTACAGTACGATACACCTGTCCTGTCATTGATACCATGTGAGACACTTGTCCTGTCACTGCGTACAGAGGTTTTTGCCTTCTACAGTATAAGCAGATGTATTTTTGTATTTTTTAAGTAAATCCAGAAATTACTGATACCACCTGGAATAATAAATGCAACAATCACTAACCTGTTTTATTAATCAGCCAATAAGGAGCGGAGATGAATATCTTTAGGGAGCCCTCTGCCCGGCATGCGATACGGATGGTGAGGTTCAGCTGCCGCTTGTTGGAGTCATAAAGTCGCATCCGGACCATATAGTTTTGAGTTCCAGGAGGGATCAGCAGCTCTTTACAGTGCGGAAAATTTTCAACAGCAATTCCTATTAAAAACATGGCAGACACTATAAAAAGATGGCAGACGACACTATAAAAACATGGCAGACACTATAAAAACATACCAGACGCCACAAATCAGTCACGTGTACAGGCTCTCTGAAGCCTACCTCTTTATGTTGCGGAACTCTCCTTATTCCTCACTCCTACACCTTATAATGACTGGAATGCCATGTGCCTCTCTCAGCAGGGAGGAAGTAAAGGACATCAGTAATACAAGTCTCCTACACCTCATAATGACTGGGATGCCATGTGCCTCTCTCAGCAGGGAGGAAGTAAAGTACATCAGTAATACAAGTCTCCTACACCTTATAATGACTGGGATGCCATGTGCCTCTCTCAGCAGGGAGGAAGTAAAGGACATCAGTAATACAAGTCTCCTACACCTCATAATGACTGGGATGCCATGTGCCTCTCTCAGCAGGGAGGAAGTAAAGGACGTCAGTGATACAAGTCTCCTACACCTTATAATGACTGGAATGCAATTTGCCTCTCTCAGCAGGGAGGAAGTAAAATACATCAGTAATACAAGTCTCCTACACCTTATAATGACTGAAATGCTATGTGCCTCTCTCAGCAGGGAGGAAGTAAAATACATCAGTAATACAAGTCTCCTACACCTCATAATGACTGGGATGCCATGTGCCTCTCTCAGCAGGGAGGAAGTAAAGTACATCAGTAATACAAGTCCACCTTATAATGACTGGAATGTGATTTGCCTCTCATAGCAGGGAGGAAGTAAAGGACATCAGTGATACAAGTCTCCTACACCTTATAATGACTGAAATGCCATGTGCCTCTCTCAGCAGGGAGGAAGTAAAGGACATCAGTAATACAAGTCTCCTACACCTCATAATGACTGGAATGCCATGTGCCTCTCTCAGCAGGGAGGAAGAAAAGGACATCAGTAATACAAGTCCACCTTATAATGACTGGAATGTGATTTGCCTCTCTCAGCAGGGAGGAAGTAAAGGACATCAGTAATACATGTCTCCTACACCTTATAATGACTGGAATGTGATTTGCCTCTCTCAGCAGGGAGGAAGTAAAGGACATCAGTAATACAAGTCTCCTACACCTTATAATGACTGGAATGCCATGTGCCTCTATCAGCAGGGAGGAAGTAAAGGACATGTCTGTCTAGATGTGTCCCCTTCTGGAGATGTGCAGGACCTTGCTACATCAAACATTTGTGGCATGTCCTGTTGATAGAATACAACACTACTTTTTGTAATTATAAATATAAACATGAATGTAACACTAAAGGTGTGTGTAACTGGAGGTGTGTGTTTTTGAACACAGACTGAAAGCTCCGGGTCTCTGCAGAATAGGCATGACTGGCTGAGATGTCTTACATGGACTGAGCTAGTACTCAAGGGCATATTAGGGTCTGGAATCATTAAAATATAGGCCAAGACTAATGTAAGGCCAAGACTAATGTAAGGCCAAGACTAATGTAAGGCCAAGACTAATGTAAGGCCAAGACTAATGTAAGGCCAGGACTAATGTAAGGCTAAGACTAATGTAAGGCCAGGACTAATGTAAGACCAGGACTAATGTAAGACCAGGACTAATGTAAGACCAGGACTAATGTAAGACCAGGACTAATGTAAGAAAAAGACTAATGTAAGGCCAATACTAATGTAAGGCCAGGACTAATGTAAGGCCAGGACTAATGTAAGGCCAGGACTAATGTAAGGCCAGGACTAATGTAATGCAAGGACTAGACCAGGACTAATGTAAGGCAAGGACTAATGTAAGGCAAGGACTAATGTAAGACCAGGACTAATGTAAGACCTGGACTAATGTAAGACCAAGACTAATGTAAGAAAAAGACTAATGTAAGGCCAATACTAATGTAAGACCAGGACCAATTTAAGGCCAATACTAATGTAAGACCAGGACTAATGTAAGACCAAGAGTAATGTAAGACAAGACCAGGACTAATGTAAGACCAGGACTAATGTAAGGCCAAGAGTAATGTAAGACCAGGACTAATGTAAGACCAGGACTAATGTAAGACCAGGACTAATGTAGGACCAAGACTAATGAAGGACCAAGACTAATCTAGGACCAGGACTAATGTAGGACCAGGACTAATGTAGGACCAGGACTAATGTAGGACCAGGACTAATGTAGGACCAGGACTAATGTAGGACCAAGACTAATGTAGGACCAAGACTAATGTAGGACCAGGACTAATGTAGGACCAGGACTAATGTAAGACCAGGACTAATGTAAGACCAGGACTAATGTAAGACCAGGACTAATGTAAGACCAGGACTAATGTAAGACCAGGACTAATGTAAGACCAGGACTAATTTTGGACCAGGACTAATGTAAGGCCAATACTAATGTAAGGCCAGGACTAATGTAAGGCCAGGACTAATGTAAGGCCAGGACTAATGTAAGACCAGGACTAATGTAAGGCCAATACTAATGTAAGGCCAGGACTAATGTAAGGCCAGGACTAATGTAAGGCCAGGACTAATGTAAGGCAAGGACTAATGTAAGACCAGGACTAATGTAAGACCAGGACTAATGTAAGACCAGGGCTAATGTAAGACCAGGACTAATGTAAGACCAGGACTAATGTAAGACCAGGACTAATGTAAGGCCAGGACTAATGTAAGGCCAGGACTAATGTAAGGCCAGGACTAATGTAAGGCCAGGACTAATGTAAGGCCAGGACTAATGTAATGCAAGGACTAGACCAGGACTAATGTAAGGCAAGGACTAATGTAAGGCAAGGACTAATGTAAGACCAGGACTAATGTAAGACCTGGACTAATGTAAGACCAGGACTAATGTAAGAAAAAGACTAATGTAAGGCCAATACTAATGTAAGACCAGGACCAATTTAAGGCCAATACTAATGTAAGACCAGGACTAATGTAAGGCCAATACTAATGTAAGACCAGGACTAATGTAAGACCAAGAGTAATGTAAGACAAGACCAGGACTAATGTAAGACCAGGACTAATGTAAGGCCAAGAGTAATGTAAGACCAGGACTAATGTAAGACCAGGACTAATGTAAGACCAGGACTAATGTAAGACCAGGACTAATGTAAGACCAGGACTAATGAAAGACCAGGACTAATGTAAGACCAGGACTAATGTAAGACCAGGACTAATGTAAGACCAGGACTAATGTAAGACCAAGACTAATGTAAGACCAAGACTAATGTAAGACCAAGACTAATGTAAGACCAAGACTAATGTAAGACCAAGACTAATGTAGGACCAGGACTAATGTAGGACCAGGACTAATGTAGGACCAGGACTAATGTAGGACCAGGACTAATGTAAGGCCAATACTAATGTAAGGCCAGGACTAATGTAAGGCCAGGACTAATGTAAGGCCAGGACTAATGTAAGGCCAGGACTAATGTAAGACCAGGACTAATGTAAGACCAGGACTAATGTAAGACCAGGACTAATGTAAGACCAGGACTAATGTAAGACCAGGACTAATGTAAGACCAGGACTAATGTAAGACCAGGACTAATGTAAGGCCAATACTAATGTAAGACCAGGACTAATGTAAGACCAGGACTAATGTAAGACCAGGACTAATGTAAGGCCAATACTAATGTAAGACCAGGACTAATGTAAGGTCAATACTAATGTAAGACCATGCTTAGTGTAAAGCCAGGACGGATGAAAGGGGCAACGCTTGTCAATTTGCATTAATATTTGTAATTAAAAAACAGGAATGGTTCCAAAACACAGAAAAGGTGCAAGTCTCTCCTAAAACTTTGCTTCGGTTTTGTTCCATTCTCTGTACTGACGAGAAATACTGCCGAAATGTGAACAGAGCCTTACGCAGGGTACACAATTTTAGAGCTGTCACATGAATGCTCACAATTGTCTTTCCTGAGGGGGTGTAAGCCGCTGCCAGACCTCTCTGTCCTCTGATTATCTCCCTAATAACAGAAGAATCAGGCAGCTGAAACCCAACATGGTGGATGCTTCTCTCCTCTGACATCGGCCCCCGGGGGTAGAGACAGGAGCCCCAAACACATTATATGGTTAGCCAGCCCTTTGTGGGGTTCAGACAACACGTGTAACTGATGGAGACGTCACATAACAGCGAGAGCGCTCACCTAGCTCAAAGTTCTGGGAGGTGTCCGCCGTGTGCAGCGCCATCTCTTTCCCGGATTTTAAGGTTCCTTTAAGATGTGACCCCCTGACATAATAGTTGAGTTCACAGGGCAGGAGGTTGCAGATGACCACGGTGGGCAGCAGGAAGACGCTGTGACCCGGCTGTCTGTAGATCTGTTTGGCGCTGTCTGAGAAGATGTTGGACGGCATGTAATCCGGATAGTTCTCTTTCCTCAGAGCCACGCAAAACCTGGAAAACCACGAAACAAAGATGGTAAAGCGAAAAAATCTGTGACATGTACTGCACCCGCCATTACCACCTCTACAGAAAGACACAATGTAATGTCATAATGGACGACAGAGAGGACCGGACAAGACCCCAAAAACATCAAGTTATCAATCTGCTTAAACCCAAATGGTCTGGTGGCCATAGCAACCAGTCACAGCTCATAGCAACCAGTCACAGCTAATAGCAACCAGTCACAGCCCATAGTAACCAGCCAAAGCCCATAGCAACCAGTCACAGCTCATAGCAACCAGTCACAGCCCATAGTAACCAGTCACAGCTCATAGTAACCAGTCACAGCTCATAGCAACCAGTCACAGCCCATAGCAACCAGTCACAGCTCATAGCAACCAGTCACAGCTAATAGCAACCAGTCACAGCCCATAGTAACCAGCCAAAGCCCATAGCAACCAGTCACAGCTCATAGCAACCAGTCACAGCCCATAGTAACCAGTCACAGCCCATAGCAACCAGTCACAGCCAATAGCAACCAGTCACAGCTCATAGTAACCAGTCACAGCCCATAGCAACCAGTCACAGCCCATAGTAACCAGTCACAGCCCATAGCAACCAGTCACAGCTCATAGCAACCAGTCACAGCTCATAGTAACCAGTCACAGCTCATAGTAACCAGTCACAGCCCATAGCAACCAGTCACAGCTCATAGCAACCAGTCACAGCTCATAGCAACCAGTCACAGCTCATAGCAACCAGTCACAGCCAATAGCAACCAGTCACAGCCCATAGCAACCAGTCACAGCCCATAGCAACCAGTCACAGCCCATAGCAACCAGTCACAGCTCATAGTAACCAGTCACAGCCCAAAGCAACCAGTCACAGCTCATAGTAACCAGTCACAGTTCATAGTGACCAGTCACAGCCCATAGGGACCAGTCACAGCTCATAGCAACCAGTAACAGCTCATAGCAACCAGTCACAGCTCATAGCAACCAGTCACAGCCCATAGTAACCAGTCACAGCTCATAGTAACCAGTCACAGCTCATAGCAACCAGTCACAGCCCATAGCAACCAGTCACAGCTCATAGCAACCAGTCACAGCTAATAGCAACCAGTCACAGCCCATAGTAACCAGCCAAAGCCCATAGCAACCAGTCACAGCTCATAGCAACCAGTCACAGCCCATAGTAACCAGTCACAGCCCATAGCAACCAGTCACAGCCAATAGCAACCAGTCACAGCTCATAGTAACCAGTCACAGCCCATAGCAACCAGTCACAGCCCATAGTAACCAGTCACAGCCCATAGCAACCAGTCACAGCTCATAGCAACCAGTCACAGCTCATAGTAACCAGTCACAGCTCATAGTAACCAGTCACAGCCCATAGCAACCAGTCACAGCTCATAGCAACCAGTCACAGCTCATAGCAACCAGTCACAGCTCATAGCAACCAGTCACAGCCCATAGCAACCAGTCACAGCCCATAGCAACCAGTCACAGCCCATAGCAACCAGTCACAGCCCATAGCAACCAGTCACAGCTCATAGTAACCAGTCACAGCCCAAAGCAACCAGTCACAGCTCATAGTAACCAGTCACAGTTCATAGTGACCAGTCACAGCCCATAGGGACCAGTCACAGCTCATAGCAACCAGTAACAGCTCATAGCAACCAGTCACAGCTCATAGCAACCAGTCACAGCTCATAGTAACCAGTCACAGCTCAGTATACAGCCCATAGCAACCTATCACAGCCCATAGTAACCAGTCACAGCCCATAGTAACCAGTCACAGCCCATAGCAACCAGTCACAGCCCATAGCAACCAGTCACAGCTCATAGTAACCAGTCACAGCCCATAACAACCAGTCACAGCTCAGTATACAGCCCATAACAACCAGTCACAGCCCATAGCAACCAGTCACAGCTCAGTATACAGCTCATAGCAAACAGTCAAAGCCCATAGCAACCAGTCACAGCCCATAGCAACCAGTCACAGCCCATAGCAACCAGTCACAGCCCATAGCAACCAGTCACAGCCCATAGCAACCAGTCACAGCCTCATAGTAACCAGCCAAAGCCCATAGCAACCATTCACAGCTCATAGCAACCAGTCACAGCTCATAGCACCAGTCACAGCCCATAGTAACCAGTCACAGCTCATAGTAACCAGCCACAGCTCATAGCAACCAGTCACAGCTCATAGAAACCAGTCACAGCCCATAGCAACCAGTCATAGCTCATAGCAACCAGTCACAGCCCATAGTAACCAGCCAAAGCCCATAGCAACCAGTCACAGCTCATAGCAACCAGTCACAGCCCATAGTAACCAGTCATAGCTCATAGTAACCAGTCACAGCTCATAGCAACCAGTCACAGCTCATAGCAACCAGTCACAGCCAATAGCAACCAGTCACAGCTCATAGTAACCAGTCACAGCCCATAGCAACCAGTCACAGCCAATAGCAACCAGTCACAGCTCATAGTAACCAGTCACAGCCCATAGCAACCAGTCACAGCCCATAGTAACCAGTCACAGCCCATAGCAACCAGTCACAGCTCATAGCAACCAGTCACAGCTCATAGCAACCAGTCACAGCTCATAGTAACCAGTCACAGCTCATAGTAACCAGTCACAGCCCATAGTAACCAGTCACAGCTCATAGCAACCAGTCACAGCTCATAGCAACCAGTCACAGCTCATAGCAACCAGTCACAGCTCATAGCAACCAGTCACAGCTCATAGTAACCAGTCACAGCCCAAAGCAACCAGTCACAGCTCATAGTAACCAGTCACAGCTCATAGTGACCAGTCACAGTCCATAGGGACCAGTCACAGCTCATAGCAACCAGTAACAGGTCATAGCAACCAGTCACAGCTCATAGCAACCAGTCACCGCTCATAGTAACCAGTCACAGCTCAATATACAGCCCATAGCAACCTATCACAGCCCATAGTAACCAGTCACAGCCCATAGTAACCAGTCACAGCCCATAGCAACCAGTCAAAGCCCATAGCAACCAGTCACAGCTCATAGTAACCAGTCACAGCCCATAACAACCAGTCACAGCTCAGTATACAGCCCATAACAACCAGTCACAGCCCATAGCAACCAGTCACAGCTCAGTATACAGCTCATAGCAACCAGTCACAGCCCATAGCAACCAGTCACAGCCCATAGCAACCAGTCACAGCCCATAGCAACCAGTCACAGCCCATAGCAACCAGTCACAGCCCATAGCAACCAGTCACAGCCCATAGCAACCAGTCACAGCTCAGTATACAGCCCATAACAACCAGTCACAGCCCATAGCAACCAGTCACAGCTCAGTATACAGCCCAAAGCAACCAGTCACAGCTCATAGCAACCAGTCACAGCCCATAGCAACCAGTCACAGCTCAGTATACAGCCCATAGCAACCAGTCACAGCCCAGTATACAGCCCATAGCAACCAGTCACAGCCCAGTATACAGCCCATAGCAACCAGTCACAGCCCAGTATACAGCCCATAGCAACCAGTCACAGCCCATAGCAACCAGTCGGCTCAGTATACAGCCCATAGCAACCAGTCACAGCCCAGTATACAGCCCATAGCAACCAGTCACAGCCCAGTATACAGCCCATAGCAACCAGTCACAGCCCAGTATACAGCCCATAGCAACCAGTCACAGCCCATAGCAACCAGTCGGCTCAGTATACAGCCCATAACAACCAGTCACAGCCCATAGCAACCAGTCACAGCTCAGTATACAGCCCAAAGCAACCAGTCAAAGCTCATAGCAAACAGTCACAGCCCATAGCAACCAGTCACAGCCCATAGCGACCAGTCACAGCTCAGTATACAGCCCATAGCAACCAGTCACAGACCAGTATACAGCCCATAGCAACCAGTCACAGCCCATAGCAACCAGTCAGCTCAGTATACAGCCCATAGCAACCAGTCACAGCCCAGTATACAGCCCATAGCAACCAGTCACAGCCCAGAGCAACCAGTCACAGCCCATAGCAACCAGTCACAGCCCATAGCAACCAGTCACAGCCCATAGCAACCAGTCTCAGCTCAGTATACAGCCTATAGCAACCAGTCACAGCTCAGTATACAGCCCATAGCAACCAGTCACAGCTCAGTATACAGCCCATAGCAACCAGTCACAGCTCAGTATACAGCCCATAGCAACCAGTCACAGCTCAGTATACAGCCCATAGCAACCAGTCAAAGCTCAGTATACAGCCCATAGCAACCAGTCACAGCTCAGTATACAGCCCATAGCAACAAGTCACAGCCCATAGCAACCAGTCACAGCTCAGTATACAGCCCATAGCAACCAGTCACAGCTCAGTATACAGCCCATAGCAACCAGTCAGCTCAGTATACAGCCCATAGCAACCAATCACAGCTCAGTATACAGCTCATAGTAACCAATCACAGCTCAGTATACAGCCCATAGCAACCAATTACAGCTCAGTATACAGCCCATAGCAACCAATCACAGCTCAGTATACAGCCCATAACAACCAGTTACAGCTCAGTATACTGCCCATAACAACCAGTCACAGCTCAGTATACAGCCCATAACAACCAGTCACAGCTCAGTATACAGCCCATAGCAACCAGTCACAGCCCATAGCAACCAATCAGCTCAGTATACAGCCCATAGCAACCAATCACAGCTCAGTATACAGCCCATAGCAACCAGTCACAGCCAATAGCAACCAGTCACCGCTCAGTATACAGCCCATAGCAACCAGTCACAGCTCAGTATACAGCCCTTAGCAACCAGTCAAAGCTCAGTATACAGCCCATAACAACCAGTCACACCTCAGCATTTAGCCCATAGCAACCAATCACAGCATAGTATAAAGCCCATAGCAACCAGCCACAGCTCAGTATACAGCCCATAGCAACCAGTCACAGCTCAGTATACAGCCCATAGCAAATAGTCACAGCTCAGTATACAGCCCATAGAAACCAGTCACAGCTCAGCATTCAGCCCATAGCAACCAATCAAAACTAAGCTTTCAGCCCATAGCAACCAATCAAAACTGAGCTTTCAGCCAATAGCAACCAATCACAGCTCAATATACAGCCCATAGCAACCAATCACAGCTCAGCTTTCATTTTAGCAGAGCTTGTTAAGGCTAAGCTGTGAGCATAGTGAATGTGTGAAGGAAATACCAAATGGACACCTTATCAGAAAGAGGACAGGACCATACCATATGTATCATTTAGGTGAAAAGCTAAAACAATCTTTGGTAGGAAACATAATACGAGACAAAGAAAACTGCCTTGTCTTGGTGAAGGAATAAGAGAGGAGAACACAAGACAGTCGACTCTGCTCCTCATTCGACCACCACCAAGACCACTAGGTCAGCAGGCAGAGTGGGATCACCCAAAGTGGCTCCAAGAGGGCCGACTGAAGACCTTCAAGAACCAGGTTTACGTCTGATTGAGGAACGGGGGATCTGGAATGGAGTACGGCATGAGCCAATCCATGCACAAAGGGGAAAATGGAAACTAGCGGCCAATGAAAAAAATAGCGCACAGACCATGACACAGGGAACTGATGGCCAAACTAAGATTAAGACCACTGTAAACAAACAAGATGGGTGGATAAGGAGCCAGGATTTATGCCAAGCTACGAAAGACTTCCAAGCTTGGTGGTAATGATATCATGCCTGATAATGTCAGTCTGGAGATACAAGGATCGCTGCGGCTCCTTCTGCTTCCATTTCCTTGATAATGCGAGAAAGGAGCAAAAGAGGTGAAAAAAAGGTAAAGAGAAGGATCCCAGGGTGCGGGCAGAGAGCAGAGGCCTTGGGATCCTGAGTGCAGCACATGAAGCAAGGTGTCTGAAGTCCTCCACCAAGAGGTGTCCTCTGGATGAGAAGGAAAGGAAGGTGAGGGGGTGTCCTCTGGATGAGAAAGAAAAGGAGGTGGGGGGGTGTCCTCTGGATGAGAAGGAAAAGGAGGTGGGGGGGTGTCCTCTGGATGAGAAAGAAAAGGAGGTGGGGGGGGTGTCCTCTGGATGAGAGGAAAGGAAGGTGGGGGGTGTCCTCTGGATGAGAAAGAAAAGGAGGGGGGGGGGTGTCCTCTGGATGAGAAGGAAAAGGAGGTGGGGGGGTGTCCTCTGGATGAGAAAGAAAAGGAGGTGGGGGGGTGTCCTCTGGATGAGAAAAAAAAGGAGGTGGGGGGTGTCCTCTGGATGAGAAGGAAAGGAAGGTGAGGGGGTGTCCTCTGGATGAGAAAGAAAAGGAGGTGGGGGGGGTGTCCTCTGGATGAGAAGGAAAGGAAGGTGAGGGGGTGTCCTCTGGATGAGAAAGAAAAGGAGGTGGGGGGGGTGTCCTCTGGATGAGAAAAAAAAGGAGGTGGGGGGTGTCCTCTGGATGAGAAGGAAAAGGAGGTGGGGGGTGTCCTCTGGATGAGAAGGAAAAGGAGGTGGGGGGTGTCCTCTGGATGAGAAAGAAAAGGTAAAGAGAAGGATCCAAGGGTGCGGGCAGAGAGCAGAGGCTTTGGGATCCTGAGTGCAGCACATGAAGCAAGGTGTCTGAAGTCCTCCACCAAGAGGTGTCCTCTGGATGAGAAGGAAAGGAAGGTGAGGGGGTGTCCTCTGGATGAGAAAGAAAAGGAGGTGGGGGGGTGTCCTCTGGATGAGAAGGAAAGGAAGGTGAGGGGGTGTCCTCTGGATGAGAAAGAAAAGGAGGTGGGGGGGTGTCCTCTGGATGAGAAAAAAAAGGAGGTGGGGGGTGTCCTCTGGATGAGAGGAAAGGAAGGTGGGGGGTGTCCTCTGGATGAGAAAGAAAAGGAGGTGGGGGGGGTGTCCTCTGGATGAGAAGGAAAGGAAGGTGAGGGGGTGTCCTCTGGATGAGAAAGAAAAGGAGGTGGGGGGGGTGTCCTCTGGATGAGAAAAAAAAGGAGGTGGGGGTGTCCTCTGGATGAGAGGAAAGGAAGGTGGGGGGGTGTCCTCTGGATGAGAAAGAAAAGGAGGTGGGGGGGTGTCCTCTGGATGAGAAGGAAAAGGAGGTGGGGGGTGTCCTCTGGATGAGAAGGAAAGGAAGGTGAGGGGGGTGTCCTCTGGATGAGAAGGAAAGGAAGGTGGGGGGGGTGTCCTCTGGATGAGAAAGAAAAGGAGGTGGGGGGGGTGTCCTCTCGATGAGAAAAAAAAGGAGGTGGTGGTGTCCTCTGGATGAGAGGAAAGGAAGGTGGGGGGTGTCCTCTGGATGAGAAAGACAAGGAGGTGGGGGGTGTCCTCTGGATGAGAAGGAAAAGGAGGTGGGGGGTGTCCTCTGGATGAGAAGGAAAAGGAGGTGGGGGGTGTCCTCTGGACGAGAAGGAAAAGGAGGTGGGGGGGGTGTCCTCTGGACGAGAAGGAAAAGGAGGTGGGGGGTGTCCTCTGGATGAGAAGGAAAAGGAGGTGGGGGGGGGTGTCCTCTGGACGAGAAGGAAAAGGAGGTGGGGGGGTGTCCTCTGGATGAGAAAGAAAGAAAGGTGGGGGGGTGTCCTCTGGATGAGAAAGAAAATGAGGTGGGGGGGGTGTCCTCTGGATGAGAAGGAAAAGGAGGTGGGGGGGTGTCCTCTGGATGAGAAAGAAAAGGAGGTGGGGGGGTGTCCTCTGGATGAGAAAAAAAAGGAGGTGGGGGGTGTCCTCTGGATGAGAAGGAAAGGAAGGTGAGGGGGTGTCCTCTGGATGAGAAAGAAAAGGAGGTGGGGGGGTGTCCTCTGGATGAGAAGGAAAGGAAGGTGAGGGGGGTGTCCTCTGGATGAGAAAGAAAAGGAGGTGGGGGGGGTGTCCTCTGGATGAATAAAAAAAAGGAGGTGGGGGTGTCCTCTGGATGAGAAGGAAAAGGAGGTGGGGGGGTGTCCTCTGGATGAGAAGGAAAAGGAGGTGGGGGGGTGTCCTCTGGATGAGAAAGAAAAGGAGGTGGGGGGGGTGTCCTCTGGATGAGAAAGAAAGGAAGGTGGGGGGTGTCCTCTGGATGAGAAAGAAAAGGAGGTGGGGGGTGTACTCTGGATGAGAAGGAGTTGGGGAGGGGGTGTCCTCTGGATGAGAAAGAAAAGGAGGTGGGGGGGTGTCCTCTGGATGAGAAGGAAAGGAAGGGGGGGGTCCTCTGGATGAGAAAGAAAAGGAGGTGGGGGGTGTCCTCTGGATGAGAAAGAAAAGGAGGTGGGGGGTGTCCTCTGGATGAGAAAGAAAAGGAGGTGGGGGGTGTCCTCTGGATGAGAAGGAAAGGAAGGTGGGGGGTGTCCTCTGGATGAGAAGGAGTTGGGGAGGGGGTGTCCTCTGGATGAGAAGGAAAGGAAGGTGGGGGGGTGTCCTCTGGATGAGAAGGAAAAGGAGGTGGGGGGGTGTCCTCTGGATGAGAAGGAGTTGGGGGAGGGGGTGTCCTCTGGATGAGAAGGAGGTGGGGGAGGGGGGTGTCCTCTGGATGAGAAGGAAAAGGAGGTGGGGGAGGGGGTGTCCCCTGAATGAGAAAGAAAAGGAGGTGGGGGAGGGGGTGTCCCCTGAATGAGAAGGAAAAGGAGGTGGGGGGGTGTCCTCTGGATGAGAAAGAAAAGGAGGTGGGGGGGTGTCCTCTGGATGAGAAGGAGTTGGGGGAGGGGGTGTCCTCTGGATGAGAAGGAAAAGGAGGTGGGGGGGTGTCCTCTGGATGAGAAGGAGTTGGGGGAGGGGGTGTCCTCTGGATGAGAAGAAGTTGGGGGAGGGGGGGTGTCCTCTGGATGAAAAAGAAAAGGAGGCGGGGGAGGGGGTGTCCTCTGGATGAGAAGGAAAAGGAGTGGGGGGGTGTCCTCTGGATGAGAAGGAAAAGGAGGTGGGGGAGGGGGTGTCATCTGGATGAGAAGGAAAAGGAGGTGGGGGAGGGGGTGTCCTCTGGATGAGAAGGAAAAGGAGGTGGGGGAGGGGGTGTCCTCTGAATGAGAAGGAAAAGGAGGTGGGGGAGGGGGTGTCCTCTGGATGAGAAGGAAAAGGAGGTGGGGGAGGGGGTGTCCTCTGGATGAGAAGGAGGTGGGGGAGGGGGTGTCCTCTGGATGAGAAGGAGGTGGGGGAGGGGGTGTCCTCTGGATGACAAGGAAAAGGAGGTGGGGGGGGGGGGGTGTCCTCTGGATGAGAAGGAGGTGGGGGAGGGGGTGTCCTCTGGATGACAAGGAAAAGGAGGTGGGGGGAGGGGGTGTCCTCTGGATGAGAAGGAAAAGGAGGTGGGGGGAGGGGGTGTCCTCTGGATGAGAAGGAAAAGGAGATGGGGGAGGGGGTGTCCTCTGGATGAGAAGGAAAATGAGGTGGGGGAGGGGGTGTCCTCTGGATGAGAAGGAAAAGGAGGTGGGGGAGGGGGTGTCCTCTGGATGAGAAGGAGTTGGGGGAGGGGGGGTGTCCTCTGGATGAAAAAGAAAAGGAGGTGGGGGAGGGGGTGTCCTCTGGATGAGAAGGAAAAGGAGGTGGGGGAGGGGGTGTCCTCTGGATGAGAAGGAAAAGGAGGTGGGGGAGGGGGTGTCCCCTGAATGAGAAGGAAAAGGAGGTGGGGGAGGGGGTGTCCTCTGGATGAGAAGGAGGTGGGGGGAGGGGGTGTCCTCTGGATGAGAAGGAGTTGGGGGAGGGGGGTGTCCTCTGGATGAAAAGGAAAAGGAGGTGGGGGAGGGGGGTGTCCTCTGGATGAAAAGGAAAAGGAGGTGGGGGAGGGGGTGTCCTCTGGATGAGAAGGAAAAGGAGGTGGGGGAGGGGGTGTCCTCTGGATGAGAAGGAAAAGGAGGTGGGGGAGGGGGTGTCCTCTGGATGAGAAGGAGGTGGGGGAGGGGGTGTCCTCTGGATGAGAAGGAGGTGGGGGAGGGGGGTGTCCTCTGGATGACAAGGAAAAGGAGGTGGGGGGGGGGGGGTGTCCTCTGGATGAGAAGGAGGTGGGGGAGGGGGTGTCCTCTGGATGACAAGGAAAAGGAGGTGGGGGAGGGGGTGTCCTCTGGATGAGAAGGAAAAGGAGGTGGGGGGAGGGGGTGTCCTCTGGATGAGAAGGAAAAGGAGATGGGGGAGGGGGTGTCCTCTGGATGAGAAGGAAAATGAGGTGGGGGAGGGGGGTGTCCTCTGGATGAGAAGGAAAAGGAGGTGGGGGAGGGGGGTGTCCTCTGGATGAGAAGGAGTTGGGGGAGGGGGGTGTCCTCTGGATGAAAAAGAAAAGGAGGTGGGGGAGGGGGTGTCCTCTGGATGAGAAGGAAAAGGAGGTGGGGGAGGGGGTGTCCTCTGGATGAGAAGGAAAAGGAGGTGGGGGAGGGGGTGTCCCCTGAATGAGAAGGAAAAGGAGGTGGGGGAGGGGGGTGTCCTCTGGATGAGAAGGAGGTGGGGGGAGGGGGTGTCCTCTGGATGAGAAGGAGTTGGGGGAGGGGGTGTCCTCTGGATGAAAAGGAAAAGGAGGTGGGGGAGGGGGTGTCCTCTGGATGAAAAGGAAAAGGAGGTGGGGGAGGGGGTGTCCTCTGGATGAGAAGGAGTTGGGGGAGGGGGTGTCCTCTGGATGAAAAGGAAAAGGAGGTGGGGGAGGGGGGTGTCCTCTGGATGAGAAGGAGGTGGGGGAGGGGGTGTCCTCTGGATGAAAAGGAAAAGGAGGTGGGGGAGGGGGGTGTCCTCTGGATGAGAAGGAGGTGGGGGAGGGGGTGTCCTCTGGATGAGAAGGAGGTGGGGGGGTGGATGGTCTGAAGAAATAATTTGGGGGACCCCTGATCTGGTGGGTGACAGGAGGTGTTCTTGCCCCCGGGGTCTCTACAGACAGGAGGTGTTCTTGCCCCCGGGGTCTCTACAGACAGGAGGTGTTCTTGCCCCCGGGGTCTCTACAGACAGGAGGTGTTCTTGCCCCCCGGGGTCTCTACAGACAGGAGGTGTTCTTGCCCCCGGGGTCTCTACAGACAGGAGGTGTTCTTGCCCCCGGGGTCTCTACAGACAGGAGGTGTTCTTGCCCCCGGGGTCTCTACAGACAGGAGGTGTTCTTGCCCCCGGGGTCTCTACAGACAGGAGGTGTTCTTGCCCCCGGGGTCTCTACAGACAGGAGGTGTTCTTGCCCCCGGGGTCTCTACAGACAGGAGGTGTTCTTGCCCCCGGGGTCTCTACAGACAGGAGGTGTTCTTGCCCCCGGGGTCTCTACAGACAGGAGGTGTTCTTGCCCCTGGGGTCTCTACAGACAGGAGGTGTTCTTGCCCCCGGGGTCTCTACAGACAGGAGGTGTTCTTGCCCCCGGGGTCTCTACAGACAGGAGGTGTTCTTGCCCCCGGGGTCTCTACAGACAGGAGGTGTTCTTGCCCCCGGGGTCTCTACAGACAAGAGGTGTTGTTGCCCCCCGGGTCTCTACAGACAGGAGGTGTTCTTGCCCCCGGGGTCTCTACAGACAGGAGGTGTTCTTGCCCCCGGGGTCTCTACAGACAGGAGGTGTTCTTGCCCCCGGGGGTCTCTACAGACAGGAGGTGTTCTTGCCCCCCGGGGTCTCTACAGACAGGAGGTGTTCTTGCCCCCCGGGGTCTCTACAGACAGGAGGTGTTGTTGCCCCCGGGGTCTCTACAGACAGGAGGTGTTCTTGCCCACGGGGTCTCTACAGACAGGAGGTGTTCTTGCCCCCGGGGTCTCTACAGACAGGAGGTGTTCTTGCCCCCGGGGTCTCTACAGACAGGAGGTGTTGTTGCCCCCCGGGTCTCTACAGACAGGAGGTGTTCTTGCCCCCGGGGTCTCTACAGACAGGAGGTGTTCTTGCCCCCGGGGTCTCTACAGACAGGAGGTGTTCTTGCCCCCGGGGTCTCTACAGACAGGAGGTGTTGTTGCCCCCCGGGTCTCTACAGACAGGAGGTGTTCTTGCCCCCGGGGTCTCTACAGACAGGAGGTGTTCTTGCCCCCGGGGTCTCTACAGACAGGAGGTGTTCTTGCCCCCGGGGGTCTCTACAGACAGGAGGTGTTCTTGCCCCCGGGGTCTCTACAGACAGGAGGTGTTCTTGCCCCCGGGGTCTCTACAGACAGGAGGTGTTCTTGCCCCCGGGGTCTCTACAGACAGGAGGTGTTCTTGCCCCCGGGGTCTCTACAGACAGGAGGGTGTTGTTGCCCCCCAGGTCTCTACAGACAGGAGGTGTTCTTGCCCCCGGGGTCTCTACAGACAGGAGGTGTTCTTGCCCCCGGGGTCTCTACAGACAGGAGGTGTTCTTGCCCCCGGGGTCTCTACAGACAGGAGGTGTTCTTGCCCCCGGGGTCTCTACAGACAGGAGGTGTTCTTGCCCCCGGGGTCTCTACAGACAGGAGGTGTTCTTGCCCCCGGGGTCTCTACAGACAGGAGGTGTTCTTGCCCCCGGGGTCTCTACAGACAGGAGGTGTTCTTGCCCCCGGGGTCTCTACAGACAGGAGGTGTTCTTGCCCCCGGGGTTTCTACAGACAGGAGGTGTTCTTGCCCCCGGGGTCTCTACAGACAGGAGGTGTTCTTGCCCCCGGGGTCTCTACAGACAGGAGGTGTTCTTGCCCCCGGGGTCTCTACAGACAGGAGGTGTTCTTGCCCCCGGGGTCTCTACAGACAGGAGGTGTTCTTGCCCCCGGGGTCTCTACAGACAAGAGGTGTTGTTGCCCCCCGGGTCTCTACAGACAGGAGGTGTTCTTGCCCCCGGGGTCTCTACAGACAGGAGGTGTTCTTGCCCCCGGGGTCTCTACAGACAGGAGGTGTTCTTGCCCCCGGGTTCTCTACAGACAGGAGGTGTTGTTGCCCCCCGGGTCTCTACAGACAGGAGGTGTTCTTGCCCCCGGGGTCTCTACAGACAGGAGGTGTTCTTGCCCCCGGGGTCTCTACAGACAGGAGGTGTTCTTGCCCCCGGGGTCTCTACAGACAGGAGGTGTTCTTGCCCCCGGGGTCTCTACAGACAGGAGGTGTTCTTGCCCCCGGGGTCTCTACAGACAGGAGGTGTTCTTGCCCCCGGGGTCTCTACAGACAGGAGGTGTTCTTGCCCCCGGGGTCTCTACAGACAGGAGGTGTTCTTGCCCCCGGGGTCTCTACAGACAGGAGGTGTTCTTGCCCCCGGGGTCTCTACAGACAAGAGGTGTTGTTGCCCCCCGGGTCTCTACAGACAGGAGGTGTTCTTGCCCCCGGGGTCTCTACAGACAGGAGGTGTTCTTGCCCCCGGGGTCTCTACAGACAGGAGGTGTTCTTGCCCCCGGGGTCTCTACAGACAGGAGGTGTTCTTGCCCCCGGGGTCTCTACAGACAGGGGGTGTTGTTGCCCCCGGGGTCTCTACAGACAGGAGGTGTTCTTGCCCACGGGGTCTCTACAGACAGGAGGTGTTCTTGCCCCCGGGGTCTCTACAGACAGGAGGTGTTCTTGCCCCCGGGGTCTCTACAGACAGGAGGTGTTGTTGCCCCCCGGGTCTCTACAGACAGGAGGTGTTCTTGCCCCCGGGGTCTCTACAGACAGGAGGTGTTCTTGCCCCCGGGGTCTCTACAGACAGGAGGTGTTCTTGCCCCCGGGTTCTCTACAGACAGGAGGTGTTGTTGCCCCCCGGGTCTCTACAGACAGGAGGTGTTCTTGCCCCCGGGGTCTCTACAGACAGGAGGTGTTCTTGCCCCCGGGGTCTCTACAGACAGGAGGTGTTCTTGCCCCCGGGGTCTCTACAGACAGGAGGTGTTCTTGCCCCCGGGGTCTCTACAGACAGGAGGTGTTCTTGCCCCCGGGGTCTCTACAGACAGGAGGTGTTCTTGCCCCCGGGGTCTCTACAGACAGGAGGTGTTCTTGCCCCCGGGGTCTCTACAGACAGGAGGTGTTCTTGCCCCCGGGGTCTCTACAGACAGGAGCTTCCATTGACAGTATATAGAGAGAGTTACACGTCTAGCTGCAGTTTTAAATGTGACTTTCTATATACCTTCTCTCAGGATATATCCGGACCCCCGAGTCGTGTGGATTCTCCCGTTCTCTCCCCCGAGCTGTAATATGTTCGCCCTCTCACAATAATACAATCCCCCCATCCAGACATCATCCGCTGCCCCCTAGTGTCCATAGGTGTACACTGCGGCACAGCCCTCCCCCTGCTGTCTCCATCTCCCAATGCCATCCCCGTTCCTCGCCGAGCAGCGATTGCCCCTCTCCTAATTGCTTTTCAGACCCCGCTGTCTCCCCCTGACCCCCGAGCGCTGTCACTGCAGACCCCGCTGTCTCCCCCTGACCCCCGAGCGCTGTCACTGCAGACCCCGCTGTCTCCCCCTGACCCCCGAGCGATGTCACTGCAGACCCCGCTGTCTCCCCCTGACCCCCGAGCGCTGTCACTGCAGACCCCGCTGTCTCCCCCTGACCCCCGAGCACTGTCACTGCAGACCCCGCTGTCTCCCCCTGACCCCCGAGCGCTGTCACTGCAGACCCCGCTGTCTCCCCCTGACCCCCCGAGCCCTGTCACTGCAGACTTCGCTGTCTCCCCCTGACCCCCGAGCGCTGTCACTGCAGACCCCGCTGTCTCCCCCTGACCCCCAAGCGCTGTCACTGCAGACCCCGCTGTCTCCCCCTGACCCCCGAGCGCTGTCACTGCAGACCCCGCTGTCTCCCCCTGACCCCCGAGCACTGTCACTGCAGACTTCGCTGTCTCCCCCTGACCCCCGAGCGCTGTCACTGCAGACCCCGCTGTCTCCCCCTGACCCCCGAGCGCTGTCACTGCAGACCCCGCTGTCTCCCCCTGACCCCCGAGCGCTGTCACTGCAGACCCCGCTGTCTCCCCCTGACCCCCGAGCGCTGTCACTGCAGACCCCGCTGTCTCCCCCTGACCCCGAGCGCTGTCACTGCAGACCCCGCTGTCTCCCCCTGACCCCCGAGCGCTGTCACTGCAGACCCCGCTGTCTCCCCCTGACCCCCGAGCGCTGTCACTGCAGACTTCGCTGTCTCCCCCTGACCCCCGAGCGCTGTCACTGCAGACCCCGCTGTCTCCCCCTGACCCCCGAGCCCTGTCACTGCAGACCCCGCTGTCTCCCCCTGACCCCCGAGCGCTGTCACTGCAGACCCCGCTGTCTCCCCCTGACCCCCGAGCGCTGTCACTGCAGACCCCGCTGTCTCCCCCTGACCCCCGAGCGCTGTCACTGCAGACCCCGCTGTCTCCCCCTGACCCCCGAGCGCTGTCACTGCAGACCTCGCTGTCTCCCCCTGACCCCCGAGCGCTGTCACTGCAGACCCCCCTGTCTCCCCCTGACCCCCGAGCGCTGTCACTGCAGACCCCGCTGTCTCCCCCTGACCCCCGAGCGCTGTCACTGCAGACCCCGCTGTCTCCCCCTGACCCCCGAGCGCTGTCACTGCAGACCCCGCTGTCTCCCCCTGACCCCCGAGCGCTGTCACTGCAGACCCCGCTGTCTCCCCGACCCCCGAGCGCTGTCACTGCAGACCCCGCTGTCTCCCCCTGACCCCCGAGCGCTGTCACTGCAGACTTCGCTGTCTCCCCGACCCCCGAGCGCTGTCACTGCAGACTTCGCTGTCTCCCCCTGACCCCCGAGCACTGTCACTGCAGACCCCGCTGTCTCCCCCTGACCCCCGAGCGCTGTCACTGCAGACCCCGCTGTCTCCCCCTGACCCCGAGCGCTGTCACTGCAGACTTCGCTGTCTCCCCCTGACCCCCGAGCGCTGTCACTGCAGACTTCGCTGTCTCCCCCTGACCCCCGAGCGCTGTCACTTCAGACCCCGCTGTCTCCCCCTGACCCCCGAGCGCTGTCACTGCAGACTTCGCTGTCTCCCCCTGACCCCCGAGCGCTGTCACTTCAGACCCCGCTGTCTCCCCCTGACCCCCGAGCGCTGTAACTGCAGACTTCGCTGTCTCCCCCTGACCCCCGAGCGCTGTCACTTCAGACCCCGCTGTCTCCCCCTGACCCCAGAGCGCTGTCACTGCAGACCCCGCTGTCTCCCCCTGACCCCCGAGCGCTGTCACTGCAGACCCCGCTGTCTCCCCCTGACCCCCGAGCGCTGTCACTGCAGTCTTCGCTGTCTCCCCCTGACCCCCGAGCGCTGTCACTGCAGTCTTCGCTGTCTCCCCCTGACCCCCGAGCGCTGTCACTGCAAACTTCGCTGTCTCCCCCTGACCCCCGAGCGCTGTCACTGCAGACTTCGCTGTCTCCCCCTGACCCCCGAGCGCTGTCACTGCAGACTTCGCTGTCTCCCCCTGACCCCCGAGCGCTGTCACTGCAGACCCCGCTGTCTCCCCCTGACCCCCGAGCGCTGTCACTGCAGACCTCGCTGTCTCCCCCTGACCCCCGAGCGCTGTCACTGCAGACCCCGCTGTCTCCCCCTGACCCCCGAGCGCTGTCACTGCAGACCCCGCTGTCTCCCCCTGACCCCCGAGCGCTGTCACTGCAGTCTTCGCTGTCTCCCCCTGACCCCCGAGCCCTGTCACTGCAGACTTCGCTGTCTCCCCCTGACCCCCGAGCCCTGTCACTGCAGACTTCGCTGTCTCCCCCTGACCCCCGAGCACTGTCACTGCAGACCCCGCTGTCTCCCCCTGACTCCCGAGCGCTGTCACTGCAGACCCCGCTGTCTCCCCCTGACCCCCGAGCGCTGTCACTGCAGACCCCGCTGTCTCCCCCTGACCCCCGAGCGCTGTCACTGCAGACCCCGCTGTCTCCCCCTGACCCCCGAGCGCTGTCACTGCAGACCCCGCTGTCTCCCCCTGACCCCCGAGCGCTGTCACTGCAGACCCCGCTGTCTCCCCCTGACCCCCGAGCGCTGTCACTGCAGACCCCGCTGTCTCCCCCTGACCCCCGAGCGCTGTCACTGCAGACCCCGCTGTCTCCCCCTGACCCCCGAGCGCTGTCACTGCAGACCCCGCTGTCTCCCCGACCCCCGAGCGCTGTCACTGCAGACCCCGCTGTCTCCCCCTGACCCCCGAGCGCTGTCACTGCAGACTTCGCTGTCTCCCCGACCCCCGAGCGCTGTCACTGCAGACTTCGCTGTCTCCCCCTGACCCCCGAGCACTGTCACTGCAGACCCCGCTGTCTCCCCCCTGACCCCCGAGCGCTGTCACTGCAGACCCCGCTGTCTCCCCCTGACCCCCGAGCGCTGTCACTTCAGACCCCGCTGTCTCCCCCTGACCCCCGAGCGCTGTCACTGCAAACTTCGCTGTCTCCCCCTGACCCCCGAGCGCTGTCACTGCAGACCCCGCTGTCTCCCCCTGACCCCCGAGCGCTGTCACTGCAGACCCCGCTGTCTCCCCCTGACCCCCGAGCGCTGTCACTGCAGACTTCGCTGTCTCCCCCTGACCCCCGAGCGCTGTCACTGCAGACTTCGCTGTCTCCCCCTGACCCCCGAGCGCTGTCACTTCAGACCCCGCTGTCTCCCCCTGACCCCCGAGCGCTGTCACTGCAGACTTCGCTGTCTCCCCCTGACCCCCGAGCGCTGTCACTTCAGACCCCGCTGTCTCCCCCTGACCCCCGAGCGCTGTAACTGCAGACTTCGCGGTCTCCCCCTGACCCCCGAGCGCTGTCACTTCAGACCCCGCTGTCTCCCCCTGACCCCAGAGCGCTGTCACTGCAGACCCCGCTGTCTCCCCCTGACCCCCGAGCGCTGTCACTGCAGTCTTCGCTGTCTCCCCCTGACCCCCGAGCACTGTCACTGCAGACCCCGCTGTCTCCCCCTGACCCCCGAGCGCTGTCACTGCAGTCTTCGCTGTCTCCCCCTGACCCCCGAGCGCTGTCACTGCAGTCTTCGCTGTCTCCCCCTGACCCCCGAGCGCTGTCACTGCAAACTTCGCTGTCTCCCCCTGACCCCCGAGCGCTGTCACTGCAGACTTCGCTGTCTCCCCCTGACCCCCGAGCGCTGTCACTGCAGACTTCGCTGTCTCCCCCTGACCCCCGAGCGCTGTCACTGCAGACTTCGCTGTCTCCCCCTGACCCCCGAGCGCTGTCACTGCAGACCCCGCTGTCTCCCCCTGACCCCCGAGCGCTGTCACTGCAGACCTCGCTGTCTCCCCCTGACCCCCGAGCGCTGTCACTGCAGACCCCGCTGTCTCCCCCTGACCCCCGAGCGCTGTCACTGCAGACCCCGCTGTCTCCCCCTGACCCCCGAGCGCTGTCACTGCAGTCTTCGCTGTCTCCCCCTGACCCCCGAGCCCTGTCACTGCAGACTTCGCTGTCTCCCCCTGACCCCCGAGCACTGTCACTGCAGACTTCGCTGTCTCCCCCTGACCCCCGAGCACTGTCACTGCAGACCCCGCTGTCTCCCCCTGACCCCCGAGCGCTGTCACTGCAGACCCCGCTGTCTCCCCCTGACCCCCGAGCGCTGTCACTGCAGACCCCGCTGTCTCCCCCTGACCCCCGAGCGCTGTCACTGCAGACCCCGCTGTCTTCCCCTGACCCCCCGAGCGCTGTCACTGCAGACCCCGCTGTCTCCCCCTGACCCCCGAGCGCTGTCACTGCAGACCCCGCTGTCTCCCCCTGACCCCCGAGCGCTGTCACTGCAGACCCCGCCGTCTCCCCCTGACCCCCGAGCGCGGTCACTGCAGACCCCGCTGTCTCCCCCTGACCCCCGAGCGCTGTCACTGCAGACCCCGCTGTCTCCCCCTGACCCCCGAGCACTGTCACTGCAGACCCCGCTGTCTCCCCCTGACCCCCGAGCGCTGTCACTGCAGACTTCGATGTCTCCCCCTGACCCCCGAGCGCTGTCACTGCAGACTTCGCTGTCTCCCCCTGACCCCCGAGCGCTGTCACTGCAGACCCCGCTGTCTCCCCCTGACCCCCGAGCGCTGTCACTGCAGACTCCGCTGTCTCCGCCTGACCCCCGAGCGCTGTCACTGCAGACCCCCGCTGCTGCGGTTATATATGTTACAGTCATCACGGGCTGCGCCTGGCGAGGCGGTGACTACAGGGTCTTCGGGCAGCTGCTGAGGGTCCGGCTTCTCCATTCTTGGGTCTTAGTTCCGGAGCACATTAATCGGCAATCTGGCGGCTGCTGAAGCGGTCAGCGCTGCTGGATAGCCATGCACAGAGGCATCATATGTTGGGACCATCATATGTCGGGACCACTGTATAGAGCCCATCCCTTTGTTACCTGAAATATCTGCTGTTCTCTGTATCCATGGAGTGACACTCGCGTCTGCTGCTCGACACTTCCCCGCTCTTTGTCACATTAGTCCAGTGTATCGGCGTTTTACAGAAGAACACTCCCATTCCTCGGGGGCGGGCCTGCAGTCTCCAGGACGTGAGATGTAAAGGGACTGCAAATGAATCTCCAGGCATCACAGCAGGAAGGATCACCGGCTCTGAAATACACAAACACCAGTCAGGACACGGCCAGTCAGGACACGGCCAGTCAGGACACGGCCAGTCAGGACACGGCCAGTCAGGACACGGCCAGTCACCAGTCAGGACACGGCCAGTCAGGACAAGG
>NW_026610733.1:125000-180650 GCF_029499605.1 Hyla sarda
TATACACATCCCCCCTATATACACACATATACACATCCCCCTATATATACACATATACACACACCCCTATATATACATATACACATCCCCTATATATACATATACACATCCCCCTATATATACATATACACATCCCCCTATATACATATACACATACCCCTATATACATATACACATACCCTATATACATATACACATCCCCCATATATGTACAAATACACATCCCCCTATATATACATATACACATCCCCTTATATACATATACACATCCCATATATATATATATATATATATACACACACATATACGACATCCCCTATATATATATATATATATATATATATATATATATATATATATATATACACACACACATATACACATCCCCTATATATATATATATATATATATATATATATATATATACATACAAATACACATCCCATATATACATATACACATCCCCCTATATACACACACATCCCCTATACATACAAATACACATCCCCTATATATATATATATATATATATATATATATTTATATACACATATACACATCCCCCCTATACATACACATCCCCCCTATACATACACATCCCCCCTATACATACACATCCCCCTATATATACACATCCCCCTATATATACATACACATCCCCCTATATATACACATCCCCCTATATATACACATACACATCCCCCTATATATACACATACACATCCCCCTATATATACACATACACGTCCCCCTATATATACACATACACGTCCCCCTATATATACACCCCCCCCTATATATACACATCCCCCCTATATATATACACAAATACACATCCCCCTATATATATACACATATACACATCCCCCTATATATACATATACACATCCCCCTATATATACACAAATACACATCCCCCTATATATACACACATATACACATCCCCCCTATATACACACATATACACATCCCCCTATATACACACATATACACATCCCCCTATATACACACATATACACATCCCCCCTATATACACACATATACACATCCCGCCTATATACACACATATACACATCCCGCCTATATACACACATATACACATCCCCCCTATATACACACATATACACATCCCCCCTATATACACACATATACACATCCCCCCTATATACACACATATACACATCCCCTATATACACACATATACACATCCCCCCTATATACACACATATACACATCCCCCCTATATACACACATATACACATCCCCCCTATATACACACATATACACATCCCCCTATATACACACATATACACATCCCCCCTATATACACACATATACACATCCCCCCTATATACACACATATACACATCCCCCCTATATACACACATATACACATCCCCCTATATACACACATATACACATCCCCCCCTATATACACACATATACACATCCCGCCTATATACACACATATACACATCCCGCCTATATACACACATATACACATCCCCCCTATATACACACATATACACATCCCCCCTATATACACACATATACACATCCCCCCTATATACACACATATACACATCCCCTATATACACACATATACACATCCCCCCTATATACACACATATACACATCCCCCTATATAATACACACATATACACATCCCCCCTATATACACACATATACACATCCCCCTATATACACACATATACACATCCCCCCTATATACACACATATACACATCCCCCCTATATACACACATATACACATCCCCCTATATATACACACATACACATCCCTCTATATATACACATCCCCCTATATATACACATACACATACACATCCCCCTATATACACACATATACACACATACACATCCCTCTATATATACACATCCCCCTATATATACACATAAACATCCCCCTATATATACACACATACACATCCCCCTATATATACACATACACATCCCCCTATATATACACATCCCTCTATATATACACATCCCCCTATATACATATACACATCCCCCTATATATACACATACACATCCCCCTATATATACACACATACACATCCCCCTATATATACACACATACATCCCCCTATATATACACACATACACATCCCCCTATATATACACATACACATCCCCCTATATATACACATATCCATATATATATACACATACACATCCCCCTATATACATATACACATCCCCCTATATATACACACATACACATCCCCCTATATACACACATACACATCCCCCTATATATACACATCCCCCTATATATACACATACACACACACACACCCCTATATACACACATACACATCCCCCTATATATACACACATACATCCCCCTATATATACACACATACACATCCCCCTATATATACATATACACATCCCCCTATATACATATACACATCCCCCTATATATACACATCCCCTATATATACACATCCCTCTATATATACACATACACATCCCCCTATATATACACATACACATCCCCCTATATATACACACATTCACATCCCCCTATATATACACACATACACATCCCCCTATATATACACATACACATCCCCCTATATATACACATACACATCCCCCTATATATACACACATACACATCCCCATATATATACACATACACATCCCCCTATATAAACACACATACACATCCCCCTATATATACACATACACATCCCCCTATATATACACATACACATCCCCCTATATACATACATATACACATCCCCCTATATACACACATACACATCCCCCTATATATACACATCCCCCTATATATACACACACACACACACACACACCCCTATATATACACATACACATCCCCCTATATATACACATACACATCCCCCTATATATACACACATCCACATCCCCCTATATATACACATCCCCATATATATACACATCCCCCTATATATATATATACACATCCCCCTATATATACACACATACACATCCCCCTATATATACACATACCCCTATATATACACATACCCCTATATATATACACATACACATCCCCCTATATATACACATACCCCTATATATATACACATACACATCCCCCTATATATACACATACCCCTATATATATACACATACACATCCCCCTATATATACACATACCCCTATATATACACATACACATCCCCCTATATATACACACATACCCCTATATATATACACATACACATCCCCCTATATATATATATATACAAATACACATCCCCCTATATATACACACACATCCCCATATATATACACATCCCCCTATATATACACACATACACATCCCCCTATATATACACATACACATCCCCATATATATATATATATATATATATATATATATATATACAAATACACATCCCCCTATATATACACATCCCCCTATATATATACATCCCCCTATATATACACATACACATCCCCCTATATATACACATACACATCCCCCTATATATACACACATCCACATCCCCCTATATACACACATACACATCCCCATATATACACACATACACATCCCCCTATATATACACACATATACACATCCCCCTATATACACACATATACACATCCCCCTATATACACACATATACACATCCCCCTATATACACACATATACACATCCCCCCTATATATACATACATATACACATCCCCCCTATATACACACATATACACATCCCCCTATATATACACACATATACACATCCCGCCTATATACACACATATACACATCCCGCCTATATACACACATATACACATCCCCCTATATATACACACATATACACATCCCCCTATATACACACATATACACATCCCCCCTATATACACACATACACATCCCCCTATATATACACATATACACATCCCCCTGGAGCCCCCATAATCTGTGGCGCTGTACTATGTCCTCACTGCTCTAACATTGTGTACGACCCCTGGAGCCCCCATAATCCGTGGCGCTGTACAATGTCCTCACTGCTCTAACATTGTGTACGACCCCTGGAGCCCCCATAATCCGTGGCGCTGTACAATGTCCTCACTGCTCTAACATTGTGTACGACCCCTGGAGCCCCCATAATCCGTGGCGCTGTACAATGTCCTCACTGCTCTAACATTGTGTACGACCCCTGGAGCCCCCATAATCTGTGGCGCTGTACAATGTCCTCACTGCTATAACATTGGATATGACCCCTGGAGCCCCCATAATCCGTGGCGCTGTACAATGTCCTCACTGCTCTAACATTGTGTACGGCCCCTGGAGCCCCCATAATCCGTGGCGCTGTACAATGTCCTCACTGCTCTAACATTGTGGACGGCCCCTGGAGCCCCCATAATCCGTGGCGCTGTACAATGTCCTCACTGCTATAACATTGGGTACGGCCCCTGGAGCCCCCATAATCTGTGGCGCTGTACAATGTCCTCACTGCTCTAACATTGTGTACGACCCCTGGAGCCCCCATAATCCGTGGTGCTGTACAATGTCCTCACTGCTCTAACATTGTGTACGGCCCCTGGAGCCTCCATAATCCGTGGCGCTGTACAATGTCCTCACTGCTCTAACATTGTGTACGACCCCTGGAGCCCCCATAATCCGTGGCGCTGTACAATGTCCTCACTGCTCTAACATTGTGTACGGCCCCTGGAGCCCCCATAATCCGTGGCGCTGCACAATGTCCTCACTGCTCTAACATTGTGTACGACCCCTGGAGCCCCCATAATCCGTGGTGCTGTACAATGTCCTCACTGCTCTAACATTGTGTACGACCCCTGGAGCCCCCATAATCCGTGGCGCTGTACAATGTCCTCACTGCTCTAACATTGTGTACGGCCCCTGGAGCCCCCATAATCCGTGGCGCTGTACAATGTCCTCACTGCTCTAACATTGTGTACGGCCCCTGGAGCCCCCATAATCCGTGGTGCTGTACAATGTCCTCACTGCTCTAACATTGTGTACGACCCCTGGAGCCCCCATAATCCGTGGCGCTGTACAATGTCCTCACTGCTATAACATTGGGTACGACCCCTGGAGCCCCCATAATCCGTGGCGCTGTACAATGTCCTCACTGCTCTAACATTGTGTACGGCCCCTGGAGCCCCCATAATCCATGGCGCTGTACAATGTCCTCACTGCTCTAACATTGGGTACGACCCCTGGAGCCCCCATAATCCGTGGCGCTGTACAATGTCCTCACTGCTCTAACATTGTGTACGACCCCTGGAGCCCCCATAATCCGTGGCGCTGTACAATGTCCTCCATTATCCCTTCATAGGAGACCATATAATGAGCACTCACTGTCCGGGGCGGAGGGGCTGTCCAGTCGCAGCTCCATCGGGATCTCCAGCATGTTCTTTACTATCAGAGACGATCGGACAGTCACCACCTTACGAGCGCTGCCCTCCATAGTGACGGCAAACACAACGCGCACGGGGGGCAACGCCGAGAACTGCAACATGGACAGAAAGGTGGAGAAAACAGATTAGTATGAGGAGATGTCCTGATATACTGAAGAGATTCACACGAGAGGGGGAAACCTCATCCAAAGCAGGGAGCCCTATCTAATCGACAGGAGTCTACACAGTAAACAGTGCTGCACTGCGGATTACTATATAGACAGTGCAGGTAAGTGACCATTTCCGGCCCCATCCCCCTGTATATATTCAGGGTCACCAGCCCCATCCAACTGTATATATTCAGGGTCACCGGCCCCATCCCCCTGTATATATTCAGGGTCACCGGCCCATTCCCCCTGTATATATTCAGGGTCACCGGCCCCATCTCTCTGTATATATTCAGGGTCACCGGCCCCTGGAGCCCCCATAATCCGTGGCGCTGCACAATGTCCTCACTGCTCTAACATTGTGTACGACCCCTGGAGCCCCCATAATCCGTGGCGCTGCACAATGTCCTCACTGCTCTAACATTGTGTACGGCCCCTGGAGCCCCCATAATCCGGCCCCATCCCCCTGTATATATTCAGGGTCACCAGCCCCATCCAACTGTATATATTCAGGGTCACCGGCCCCATCCCCCTGTATATATTCAGGGTCACCGGCCCATTCCCCCTGTATATATTCAGGGTCACCGGCCCCATCTCTCTGTATATATTCAGGGTCACCGGCCCATTCTCCCTGTATATATTCAGGGTCACCGGCCCATTCTCCCTGTATATATTCAGGGTCACCGGCCCCATCCCCCTGTATATATTCAGGGTCACCGGCCCCATCCCCCTGTATATATTCAGGGTCACCGGCCCCATCCCCCTGTATATATTCAGGGTCACCGGCCCCATCTCCCTGTATATATTAAGGGTCACCGGCCCCATCTCCCTGTATATATTCAGGCTCACCGGCCCCATCTCCCTGTATATATTTAGGGTCACCGGCCCCATCTCCCTGTATATATTCAGGGTCACCGGCCCCATCTCCCTGTATATATTCAGGGTCACCGGCCCCATCTCCCTGTATATATTCAGGGTCACCGGCCCCATCTCCCTGTATATATTCAGGGTCACCGGCCCCATCTCCCTGTATATATTCAGGGTCACCGGCCCCATCGCCCTGTATATATTCAGGGTCACCGGCCCCATCGCCCTGTATATATTCAGGGTCACCGGCCCCATCCCCCTGTATATATTCAGGGTCACCGGCCCCATCCCCCTGTATATATTCAGGGTCACCGGCCCCATCTCCCTGTATGTATTCAGGGTCACCGGCCCCATCTCCCTGTATATATTCAGGCTCACCGGCCCCATCTCCCTGTATATATTTAGGGTCACCGGCCCCATCTCCCTGTATATATTCAGGGTCACCGGCCCCATCTCCCTGTATATATTCAGGGTCACCGGCCCCATCTCCCTGTATATATTCAGGGTCACCGGCCCCATCTCCCTGTATATATTCAGGGTCACCGGCCCCATCGCCCTGTATATATTCAGGGTCACCGGCCCCATCGCCCTGTATATATTCAGGGTCACCGGCCCCATCCCCCTGTATATATTCAGGGTCACCGGCCCATTCTCCCTGTATATATTCAGGGTCACCGGCCCATTCTCCCTGTATATATTCAGGGTCACCGGCCCATTCTCCCTGTATATATTCAGGGTCACCGGCCCCATCCCCCTGTATATATTCAGGGTCACCGGCCCCATCTCCCTGTATATATTCAGGGTCACCGGCCCCATCTCCCTGTATATATTCAGGGTCACCGGCCCCATCTCCCTGTATATATTCAGGGTCACCGGCCCCATCTCCCTGTATATATTCAGGGTCACCGGCCCCATCTCCCTGTATATATTAAGGGTCACCGGCCCCATCTCCCTGTATATATTAAGGGTCACCGGCCCCATCTCCCTGTATATATTCAGGGTCACCGGCCCCATCTCCCTGTATATATTCAGGGTCACCGGCCCCATCACCCTGTATATATTCAGGGTCACCGGCCCCATCTCCCTGTATATATTCAGGGTCACCGGCCCATTCTCCCTGTATATATTCAGGGTCACCGGCCCATTCTCCTTGTATATATTCAGGGTCACCGGCCCATTCTCCCTGTATATATTCAGGGTCACCGGCCCATTCTCCCTGTATATATTCAGGGTCACCGGCCCCATCCCCCTGTATATATTCAGGGTCACCGGCCCCATCCCTCTGTATATATTCAGGGTCACCGGCCCCATCTCCCTGTATATATTCAGGGTCACCGGCCCATTCCCCCTGTATATATTCAGGCTCACCGGCCCCATCTCCCTGTATATATTCAGGGTCACCGGCCCATTCTCCCTGTATATATTCAGGGTCACCGGCCCATTCTCCCTGTATATATTCAGGGTCACCGGCCCCATCCCCCTGTATATATTCAGGGTCACCGGCCCCATCCCCCTGTATATATTCAGGGTCACCGGCCCCATCCCCCTGTATATATTCAGGGTCACCGGCCCCATCCCCCTGTATATTCAGGGTCACCGGCCCCATCCCCCTGTATATATTTAGGGTCACCCGTCTGTTTCACTTCCTATCATCTGTATATTAATACATTTAAGCCAATAACGTACATAGACCTGAGGATGAATGATGTTGGTTCTGCTTATTGGGCTCCCAACCTACAAAACATAAAGGAAACAGAATATGAGAGCGATGAAGATATAATGTGAGGATCTACGTCATCCGGCGCCTCGTCTGGATCATCGGACTGTCCTGTGCTGGAGACACCGCCGGACAACAGGGGCTGCCAGACCATCAGATTCCAGATTAAGGGTCTGTTCACACACATTGATTTAGCTGCAGAAAAATCATCATCAGAATCCAAGAAAAAATTTTAAGCGGAAAATCTGTAGCAAAATCGTCAGATGTGACCGCGCCCTGTGGGCCCCTAAACAATCGGGATAATCCGGACAGACAATCTATGTGCAGCAGACAGCGCAGAATCGGCGCCGGGATGGCTCAGATCCGCCTCCACTGAATTTCTGAGCAGATTTCACCAGAATTAAAATTTGGGCGGCAGAAGCCGTTACATGTACATTTCTCCGCTGGAAATTTGCGCAGTGTGAACGGCCCTTAGGAGCAAACATACAGAAGGATTGTACAATCCGCAGCAGATCCCGTGTGTGAACACATCCTTAAGGAAAATCAACATAAAAAAGGCAACAAGAGTCTTACGGATGATGAGGAGGAATTCTTATCGGGCGCCGCATAGCGGAAAAATATCCCGACTTTATCCACAGACACCGGGCTGACCTGTTCCCAACCACTGACCCGCACCTGGAGCTGGTGAATCCGTAAGTCGTGAGTGTGTCTGCGAATAGAGAGAGATGAGTGCGACAATCTACAAAACCACAATACACAGGGGCCAAATGAGGAAAGAAAGAATATAACTACTATACATGAGATAAATAAGGACTGTGGAGCCAATGTAGACTGTAGTGTCCGGTCTATTATTATTATTATTATTATTATTATTATTATTATTATACAGGAGGAGTAGATTGTAGTGTCCTGTCTATTATTATTATTATTATTATTATTATACAGGAGGAGTAGACTGTAGTGTCCTGTCTATTATTATTATTATTATTATTATTATACAGGAGGAGTAGACTGTAGTGTCCTGTCTATTATTATTATTATTATACAGGAGGAGTAGACTGTAGTGTCCTGTCTATTATTATTATACAGGAGGAGTAGACTGTAGTGTCCTGTCTATTATTATTATACAGGAGGAGTAGACTGTAGTGTCCTGTCTATTATTATTATTATTATACAGGAGGAGTAGACTGTAGTGTCCTGTCTATTATTATTATTATTATACAGGAGGAGTAGACTGTAGTGTCCTGTCTATTATTATTATACAGGAGGAGTAGACTGTAGTGTCCTGTCTATTATTATTATACAGGAGGAGTAGACTGTAGTGTCCTGTCTATTATTATTATACAGGAGGAGTAGACTGTAGTGTCCTGTCTATTATTATTATTATACAGGAGGAGTAGACTGTAGTGTCCTGTCTATTATTATTATTATTATTATTATTATACAGGAGGAGTAGACTGTAGTGTCCTGTCTATTATTATTATTATTATACAGGAGGAGTAGACTGTAGTGTCCTGTCTATTATTATTATTATTATACAGGAGGAGTAGACTGTAGTGTCCTGTCTATTATTATTATTATTATTATTATTATTATACAGGAGGAGTAGACTGTAGTGTCCTGTCTATTATTATTATTATTATTATTATTATACAGGAGGAGTAGACTGTAGTGTCCTGTCTATTATTATTATTATTATACAGGAGGAGTAGACTGTAGTGTCCTGTCTATTATTATTATACAGGAGGAGTAGACTGTAGTGTCCTGTCTATTATTATTATACAGGAGGAGTAGACTGTAGTGTCCTGTCTATTATTATTATACAGGAGGAGTAGACTGTAGTGTCCTGTCTATTATTATTATACAGGAGGAGTAGACTGTAGTGTCCTGTCTATTATTATTATACAGGAGGAGTAGACTGTAGTGTCCTGTCTATTATTATTATACAGGAGGAGTAGACTGTAGTGTCCTGTCTATTATTATTATACAGGAGGAGTAGACTGTAGTGTCCTGTCTATTATTATTATTATACAGGAGGAGTAGACTGTAGTGTCCTGTCTATTATTATTATTATTATTATTATTATACAGGAGGAGTAGACTGTAGTGTCCTGTCTATTATTATTATTATACAGGAGGAGTAGACTGTAGTGTCCTGTCTATTATTATTATTATTATACAGGAGGAGTAGACTGTAGTGTCCTGTCTATTATTATTATTATTATTATTATTATTATTATACAGGAGGAGTAGACTGTAGTGTCCTGTCTATTATTATTATTATTATTATTATTATTATACAGGAGGAGTAGACTGTAGTGTCCTGTCTATTATTATTATTATTATTATTATTATTATTATTATTATACAGGAGGAGTAGACTGTAGTGTCCTGTCTATTATTATTATTATTATACAGGAGGAGTAGACTGTAGTGTCCTGTCTATTATTATTATTATACAGGAGGAGTAGACTGTAGTGTCCTGTCTATTATTATTATTATTATTATTATACAGGAGGAGTAGACTGTAGTGTCCTGTCTATTATTATTATTATTATACAGGAGGAGTAGACTGTAGTGTCCTGTCTATTATTATTATTATTATTATTATTATTATTATTATACAGGAGGAGTAGATTGTAGTGTCCTGTCTATTATTATTATTATTATTATTATTATTATTATTAAACAGGAGGAGTAGACTGTAGTGTCCTGTCTATTATTATTATTATTATTATTATTATACAGGAGGAGTAGACTGTAGTGTCCTGTCTATTATTATTATTATACAGGAGGAGTAGACTGTAGTGTCCTGTCTATTATTATTATTATACAGGAGGAGTAGACTGTAGTGTCCTGTCTATTATTATTATTATTATTATTATTATACAGGAGGAGTAGACTGTAGTGTCCTGTCTATTATTATTATACAGGAGGAGTAGACTGTAGTGTCCTGTCTATTATTATTATTATACAGGAGGAGTAGACTGTAGTGTCCTGTCTATTATTATTATTATTATTATTATTATACAGGAGGAGTAGACTGTAGTGTCCTGTCTATTATTATTATTATTATTATTATTATTATTATAATACAGGAGGAGTAGACTGTAGTGTCCGGTCTATTATTATTATTATTATTATTATTATTATAATACAGGAGGAGTAGACTGTAGTGTCCGGTCTATTATTATTATTATTATTATTATTATTATAATACAGGAGGAGTAGACTGTAGTGTCCTGTCTATTATTATTATTATTATTATTATTATTATACAGGAGGAGTAGACTGTAGTGTCCTGTCTATTATTATTATTATTATTATTATTATACAGGAGGAGTAGACTGTAGTGTCCGGTCTATTATTATTATTATTATTATTATTATAATACAGGAGGAGTAGACTGTAGTGTCCTGTCTATTATTTTTATTATACAGGAGGAGTAGACTGTAGTGTCCTGTCTATTATTATTATTATACAGGAGGAGTAGACTGTAGTGTCCTGTCTATTATTATTATTATTATTATTATTATACAGGAGGAGTAGACTGTAGTGTCCTGTCTATTATTATTATTATTATTATACAGGAGGAGTAGACTGTAGTGTCCTGTCTATTATTATTATTATACAGGAGGAGTAGACTGTAGTGTCCTGTCTATTATTATTATTATACAGGAGGAGTAGACTGTAGTGTCCTGTCTATTATTATTATGCAGGCGGAGTAGACTGTAGTGTCCTGTCTATTATTATTATTATTATACAGGAGGAGTAGACTGTAGTGTCCTGTCTATTATTATTATTATTATTATACAGGAGGAGTAGACTGTAGTGTCCTGTCTATTATTATTATTATTATACAGGAGGAGTAGACTGTAGTGTCCTGTCTATTATTATTATTATTATTATTATTATACAGGAGGAGTAGACTGTAGTGTCCTGTCTATTATTATTATTATTATTATTATACAGGAGGAGTAGACTGTAGTGTCCTGTCTATTATTATTATTATACAGGAGGAGTAGACTGTAGTGTCCTGTCTATTATTATTATTATACAGGGGGAGTAGACTGTAGTGTCCTGTCTATTATTATTATTATTATTATACAGGAGGAGTAGACTGTAGTGTCCTGTCTATTATTATTATTATACAGGAGGAGTAGACTGTAGTGTCCTGTCTATTATTATTATTATTATTATTATTATTATACAGGAGGAGTAGACTGTAGTGTCCTGTCTATTATTATTATTATTATACAGGAGGAGTAGACTGTAGTGTCCTGTCTATTATTATTATTATTATTATACAGGAGGAGTAGACTGTAGTGTCCTGTCTATTATTATTATTATTATTATATAAGAGGAGTAGACTGTAGTGTCCTGTCTATTATTATTATTATTATACAGGAGGAGTAGACTGTAGTGTCCTGTCTATTATTATTATTATTATACAGGAGGAGTAGACTGTAGTGTCCTGTCTATTATTATTATTATACAGGAGGAGTAGACTGTAGTGTCCTGTCTATTATTATTATTATACAGGAGGAGTAGACTGTAGTGTCCTGTCTATTATTCTTATTATACTGGAGGAGTAGACTGTAGTGTCCTGTCTATTATTATTATTATTATTATACAGGAGGAGTAGACTGTAGTGTCCTGTCTATTATTATTATTATTATACAGGAGGAGTAGACTGTAGTGTCCTGTCTATTATTATTATTATACAGGAGGAGTAGACTGTAGTGTCCTGTCTATTATTATTATTATTATTATACAGGAGGAGTAGACTGTAGTGTCCTGTCTATTATTATTATTATTATATAAGAGGAGTAGACTGTAGTGTCCTGTCTATTATTATTATTATTATACAGGAGGAGTAGACTGTAGTGTCCTGTCTATTATTATTATTATTATTATTATTATACAGGAGGAGTAGACTGTAGTGTCCTGTCTATTATTATTATTATTATTATACAGGAGGAGTAGACTGTAGTGTCCTGTCTATTATTATTATTATTATACAGGAGGAGTAGACTGTAGTGTCCTGTCTATTATTATTATTATTATTATTATACAGGAGGAGTAGACTGTAGTGTCCTGTCTATTATTATTATTATTATTATTATACAGGAGGAGTAGACTGTAGTGTCCTGTCTATTATTATTATTATTATTATTATTATTATTATTATACAGGAGGAGTAGACTGTAGTGTCCTGTCTATTATTATTATTATTATTATACAGGAGGAGTAGACTGTAGTGTCCTGTCTATTATTATTATTATTATTATTATACAGGAGGAGTAGACTGTAGTGTCCTGTCTATTATTATTATTATACAGGAGGAGTAGACTGTAGTGTCCTGTCTATTATTATTATTATACAGGAGGAGTAGACTGTAGTGTCCTGTCTATTATTATTATGCAGGAGGAGTAGACTGTAGTGTCCTGTCTATTATTATTATTATTATACAGGAGGAGTAGACTGTAGTGTCCTGTCTATTATTATTATTATTATTATTATACAGGAGGAGTAGACTGTAGTGTCCTGTCTATTATTATTATTATTATACAGGAGGAGTAGACTGTAGTGTCCTGTCTATTATTATTATTATTATTATTATTATTATACAGGAGGAGTAGACTGTAGTGTCCTGTCTATTATTATTATTATTATTATACAGGAGGAGTAGACTGTAGTGTCCTGTCTATTATTATTATTATTATTATTATACAGGAGGAGTAGACTGTAGTGTCCTGTCTATTATTATTATTATTATACAGGAGGAGTAGACTGTAGTGTCCTGTCTATTATTATTATTATTATACAGGAGGAGTAGACTGTAGTGTCCTGTCTATTATTATTATTATTATTATTATTATACAGGAGGAGTAGACTGTAGTGTCCTGTCTATTATTATTATTATTATACAGGAGGAGTAGACTGTAGTGTCCTGTTTATTATTATTATTATTATTATTATTATTATACAGGAGGAGTAGACTGTAGTGTCCTGTCTATTATTATTATTATACAGGAGGAGTAGACTGTAGTGTCCTGTTTATTATTATTATTATTATTATTATTATTATTATACAGGAGGAGTAGACTGTAGTGTCCTGTCTATTATTATTATTATACAGGAGGAGTAGACTGTAGTGTCCTGTCTATTATTATTATTATTATTATTATTATTATACAGGAGGAGTAGACTGTAGTGTCCTGTCTATTATTATTATTATACAGGAGGAGTAGACTGTAGTGTCCTGTCTATTATTATTATTATACAGGAGGAGTAGACTGTAGTGTCCTGTCTATTATTATTATTATTATCATACAGGAGGAGTAGACTGTAGTGTCCTGTCTATTATTATTATTATTATTATTATTATTATTATTATTATTATTATACAGGAGGAGTAGACTGTAGTGTCCTGTCTATTATTATTATTATTATTATACAGGAGGAGTAGACTGTAGTGTCCTGTCTATTATTATTATTATTATTATTATACAGGAGGAGTAGACTGTAGTGTCCTGTCTATTATTATTATTATTATTATACAGGAGGAGTAGACTGTAGTGTCCTGTTTATTATTATTATTATTATTATTATTATTATTATTATTATACAGGAGGAGTAGACTGTAGTGTCCTGTCTATTATTATTATTATACAGGAGGAGTAGACTGTAGTGTCCTGTCTATTATTATTATTATTATTATTATTATTATTATTATTATACAGGAGGAGTAGACTGTAGTGTCCTGTCTATTATTATTATTATACAGGAGGAGTAGACTGTAGTGTCCTGTCTATTATTATTATTATACAGGAGGAGTAGACTGTAGTGTCCTGTCTATTATTATTATTATCATACAGGAGGAGTAGACTGTAGTGTCCTGTCTATTATTATTATTATTATTATTATTATTATTATTATACAGGAGGAGTAGACTGTAGTGTCCTGTCTATTATTATTATTATTATTATACAGGAGGAGTAGACTGTAGTGTCCTGTCTATTATTATTATTATTATTATTATACAGGAGGAGTAGACTGTAGTGTCCTGTCTATTATTATTATTATACAGGAGGAGTAGACTGTAGTGTCCTGTCTATTATTATTATTATACAGGAGGAGTAGACTGTAGTGTCCTGTCTATTATTATTATTATTATTATTCTTATACAGGAGGAGTAGACTGTAGTGTCCTGTCTATTATTATTATTATTATACAGGAGGAGTAGACTGTAGTGTCCTGTCTATTATTATTATTATACAGGAGGAGTAGACTGTAGTGTCCTGTCTATTATTATTATTATTATTATTATACAGGAGGAGTAGACTGTAGTGTCCTGTCTATTATTATTATTATTATACAGGAGGAGTAGACTGTAGTGTCCTGTCTATTATTATTATTATTATTATTATTATACAGGAGGAGTAGACTGTAGTGTCCTGTCTATTATTATTATACAGGAGAAGTAGACTGTAGTGTCCTGTCTATTATTATTATTATTATACAGGAGGAGTAGACTGTAGTGTCCTGTCTATTATTATTATTATTATACAGGAGGAGTAGACTGTAGTGTCCTGTCTATTATTATTATTATTATTATTATTATACAGGAGGAGTAGACTGTAGTGTCCTGTCTATTATTATTATTATTATACAGGAGGAGTAGACTGTAGTGTCCTGTCTATTATTATTATTATTATTATTATTATACAGGAGGAGTAGACTGTAGTGTCCTGTCTATTATTATTATACAGGAGGAGTAGACTGTAGTGTCCTGTCTATTATTATTATTATTATACAGGAGGAGTAGACTGTAGTGTCCTGTCTATTATTATTATTATTATTATTATACAGGAGGAGTAGACTGTAGTGTCCTGTCTATTATTATTATTATACAGGAGGAGTAGACTGTAGTGTCCTGTCTATTATTATTATTATTATTATACAGGAGGAGTAGACTGTAGTGTCCTGTCTATTATTATTATTATACAGGAGGAGTAGACTGTAGTGTCCTGTCTATTATTATTATTATTATTACAGGAGGAGTAGACTGTAGTGTCCTGTCTATTATTATTATTATACAGGAGGAGTAGACTGTAGTGTCCTGTCTATTATTATTATTATTATACAGGAGGAGTAGACTGTAGTGTCCTGTCTATTATTATTATTATGTCCTGTCTATTATTATTATTATTATACAGGAGGAGTAGACTGTAGTGTCCTGTCTATTATTATTATTATACAGGAGGAGTAGACTGTAGTGTCCTGTCTATTATTATTATTATACAGGAGGAGTAGACTGTAGTGTCCTGTCTATTATTATTATTATTATACAGGAGGAGTAGACTGTAGTGTCCTGTCTATTATTATTATTATTATTATTATACAGGAGGAGTAGACTGTAGTGTCCTGTCTATTATTATTATTATTATTATACAGGAGGAGTAGACTGTAGTGTCCTGTCTATTATTATATTATTATTATTATATACAGGAGGAGTAGACTGTAGTGTCCTGTCTATTATTATTATTATTATTATACAGGAGGAGTAGACTGTAGTGTCCTGTCTATTATTATTATTATTATACAGGAGGAGTAGACTGTAGTGTCCTGTCTATTATTATTATTATTATACAGGAGGAGTAGACTGTAGTGTCCTGTTTATTATTATTATTATTATTATTATTATTATTATTATTATTTTATACAGGAGGAGTAGACTGTAGTGTCCTGTCTATTATTATTATTATTATACAGGAGGAGTAGACTGTAGTGTCCTGTCTATTATTATTATACAGGAGGAGTAGACTGTAGTGTCCTGTCTATTATTATTATTATTATTATTATTATTATTATTATTATTATTATTATACAGGAGGAGTAGACTGTAGTGTCCTGTCTATTATTATTATTATTATACAGGAGGAGTAGACTGTAGTGTCCTGTCTCTATTATTATTATTTATACAGGAGGAGTAGACTGTAGTGTCCTGTCTATTATTATTATTATCATACAGGAGGAGTAGACTGTAGTGTCCTGTCTATTATTATTATTATTATATAGGAGGAGTAGACTGTAGTGTCCTGTCTATTATTATTATTATTATTATTATTATTATTATTATACAGGAGGAGTAGACTGTAGTGTCCTGTCTATTATTATTATTATTATTATTATTATTATTATTATTATACAGGAGGAGTAGACTGTAGTGTCCTGTCTATTATTATTATTATACAGGAGGAGTAGACTGTAGTGTCCTGTCTATTATTATTATTATACAGGAGGAGTAGACTGTAGTGTCCTGTCTATTATTATTATTATTATTATTATACAGGAGGAGTAGACTGTAGTGTCCTGTCTATTATTATTATTATACAGGAGGAGTAGACTGTAGTGTCCTGTCTATTTATTATTATGACAGGGAGGGAGTAGACTGTAGTGTCCTGTCTATTATTATTATTATTATACAGGAGGAGTAGACTGTAGTGTCCTGTCTATTATTATTATTATTATTATACAGGAGGAGTAGACTGTAGTGTCCTGTCTATTATTATTATTATTATACAGGAGGAGTAGACTGTAGTGTCCTGTCTATTATTATTATTATTATTATTATACAGGAGGAGTAGACTGTAGTGTCCTGTCTATTATTATTATTATTATACAGGAGGAGTAGACTGTAGTGTCCTGTCTATTATTATTATTATTATTATTATTATTATTATACAGGAGGAGTAGACTGTATTGTCCTGTCTATTATTATTATTATACAGGAGGAGTAGACTGTAGTGTCCTGTCTATTATTATTATTATTATACAGGAGGAGTAGACTGTAGTGTCCTGTCCATTATTATTATTATACAGGAGGAGTAGACTGTAGTGTCCTATCTATTATTATTATTATACAGGAGGAGTAGACTGTAGTGTCCTGTCTATTATTTTTATTATACAGGAGGAAGTAGACTGTAGTGTCCTGTCTATTATTATTATTATTATTATTACAGGAGGAGTAGACTGTAGTGTCCTGTCTATTATTATTATTATTATACAGGAGGAGTAGACTGTAGTGTCCTGTCTATTATTATTATTATACAGGAGGAGTAGACTGTAGTGTCCTGTCTATTATTATTATTATACAGGAGGAGTAGACTGTAGAGTCCTGTCTATTATTATTATTATTATTATTATTATACAGGAGGAGTAGACTGTAGTGTCCTGTCTATTATTATTATACAGGAGGAGTAGACTGTAGTGTCCTGTCTATTATTATTATACAGGAGGAGTAGACTGTAGTGTCCTGTCTATTATTATTATTATTATTATTATTATACAGGAGGAGTAGACTGTAGTGTCCTGTCTATTATTATTATTATTATACAGGAGGAGTAGACTGTAGTGTCCTGTCTAATTATATTATTATTATTATTATACAGGAGGAGTAGACTGTAGTGTCCTGTCTATTATTATTATTATTATTATTATTATACAGGAGGAGTAGACTGTAGTGTCCTGTCTATTATTATTATTATTATACAGGAGGAGTAGACTGTAGTGTCCTGTCTATTATTATTATTATTATTATATAAGAGGAGTAGACTGTAGTGTCCTGTCTATTATTATTATTATTATTATTATTATACAGGAGGAGTAGACTGTAGTGTCCTGTCTATTATTATTATTATTATACAGGAGGAGTAGACTGTAGTGTCCTGTCTATTATTATTATTATTATATTATATTATTATTATACAGGAGGAGTAGACTGTAGTGTCCTGTCTATTATTATTATTATTATACAGGAGGAGTAGACTGTAGTGTCCTGTCTATTATTATTATTATACAGGAGGAGTAGACTGTAGTGTCCTGTCTATTATTATTATTATACAGGAGGAGTAGACTGTAGTGTCCTGTCTATTATTATTATTATACAGGAGGAGTAGACTGTAGTGTCCTGTCTATTATTATTATTATTATACAGGAGGAGTAGACTGTAGTGTCCTGTCTATTATTATTATTATATTATACAGGAGGAGTAGACTGTAGTGTCCTGTCTATTATTATTATACAGGAGGAGTAGACTGTAGTGTCTGTCTATTATTATTATTATTATTATTATTATACAGGAGGAGTAGACTGTAGTGTCCTGTCTATTATTATTATTATCATACAGGAGGAGTAGACTGTAGTGTCCTGTCTATTATTATTATTATTATTATTATACAGGAGGAGTAGACTGTAGTGTCCTGTCTATTATTATTATTATTATTATACAGGAGGAGTAGCCTGTAGTGTTCTGTCTATTATTATTATTATTATTATACAGGAGGAGTAGACTGTAGTGTCCTGTCTATTATTATTATTATTATACAGGAGGAGTAGACTGTAGTGTCCTGTCTATTATTATTATTATACAGGAGGAGTAGACTGTAGTGTCCTGTCTATTATTATTATTATACAGGAGGAGTAGACTGTAGAGTCCTGTCTATTATTATTATTATTATTATTATACAGGAGGAGTAGACTGAAGTGTCCTGTCTATTATTATTATTATACAGGAGGAGTAGACTGTAGTGTCCTGTCTATTATTATTATACAGGAGGAGTAGACTGTAGTGTCCTGTCTATTATTATTATACAGGAGGAGTAGACTGTAGTGTCCTGTCTATTATTATTATTATTATTATTATTATACAGGAGGAGTAGACTGTAGTGTCCTGTCTATTATTATTATTATACAGGAGGAGTAGACTGTAGTGTCCTGTCTATTATTATTATACAGGAGGAGTAGACTGTAGTGTCCTGTCTATTATTATTATACAGGAGGAGTAGACTGTAGTGTCCTGTCTATTATTATTATTATACAGGAGGAGTAGACTGTAGTGTCCTGTCCATTATTATTATTATACAGGAGGAGTAGACTGTAGTGTCCTGTCTATTATTATTATTATACAGGAGGAGTAGACTGTAGTGTCCTGTCTATTATTATTATTATTATACAGGAGGAGTAGACTGTAGTGTCCTGTCTATTATTATTATTATACAGGAGGAGTAGACTGTAGTGTCCTGTCTATTATTATTATTATACAGGAGGAGTAGACTGTAGAGTCCTGTCTATTATTATTATTATTATATTATTATACAGGAGGAGTAGACTGTAGTGTCCTGTCTATTATTATTATACAGGAGGAGTAGACTGTAGTGTCCTGTCTATTATTATTATTATTATTATTATTATACAGGAGGAGTAGACTGTAGTGTCCTGTCTATTATTATTATTATACAGGAGGAGTAGACTGTAGTGTCCTGTCTATTATTATTATACAGGAGGAGTAGACTGTAGTGTCCTGTCTATTATTATTATTATACAGGAGGAGTAGACTGTAGTGTCCTGTCTATTATTATTATTATTAGTATTATTATACAGGAGGAGTAGACTGTAGTGTCCTGTCTATTATTATTATTATTATACAGGAGGAGTAGACTGTAGTGTCCTGTCTATTATTATTATTATACAGGAGGAGTAGGCTGTAGTGTCCTGTCTATTATTATTATACAGGAGGAGTAGACTGTAGTGTCCTGTCTATTATTATTATTATTATACAGGAGGAGTAGACTGTAGTGTCCTGTCTATTATTATTATTATTATTATTATTATTATTATACAGGAGGAGTAGACTGTAGTGTCCTGTCTATTATTATTATTATTATTATTATACAGGAGGAGTAGACTGTAGTGTCCTGTCTATTATTATTATTATTATTATTATTATTATTATTATTATACAGGAGGAGTAGACTGTAGTGTCCTGTCTATTATTATTATACAGGAGGAGTAGACTGTAGTGTCCTGTCCATTATTATTATTATACAGGAGGAGTAGACTGTAGTGTCCTGTCTATTATTATTATTATACAGGAGGAGTAGACTGTAGTGTCCTGTCTATTATTATTATACAGGAGGAGTAGACTGTAGTGTCCTGTCTATTATTATTATTATTATTATACAGGAGGAGTAGACTGTAGTGTCCTGTCTATTATTATTATTATACAGGAGGAGTAGACTGTAGTGTCCTGTCTATTATTATTATTATACAGGAGTAGACTGTAGTGTCCTGTCTATTATTATTATTATACAGGAGGAGTAGACTGTAGTGTCCTGTCTATTATTATTATTATTATTATTATTATTATACAGGAGGAGTAGACTGTAGTGTCCTGTCTATTATTATTATTATTATACAGGAGGAGTAGACTGTAGTGTCCTGTCTATTATTATTATTATTATTATTATTATTATTATACAGGAGGAGTAGACTGTAGTGTCCTGTCTATTATTATTATTATTATTATTATTATTATACAGGAGGAGTAGACTGTAGTGTCCTGTCTATTATTATTATTATTATACAGGAGGAGTAGACTGTAGTGTCCTGTCCTATTATTATTATTATACAGGAGGAGTAGACTGTAGTGTCCTGTCTATTATTATTATTATACAGGAGGAGTAGACTGTAGTGTCCTGTCTATTATTATTATTATACAGGAGGAGTAGACTGTAGTGTCCTGTCTATTATTATTATTATTATACAGGAGGAGTAGACTGTAGTGTCCTGTCTATTATTATTATTATTATTATTATACAGGAGGAGTAGACTGTAGTGTCCTGTCTATTATTATTATACAGGAGGAGTAGACTGTAGTGTCCTGTCTATTATTATTATACAGGAGGAGTAGACTGTAGTGTTCTGTCTATTATTATTATTATTATTATACAGGAGGAGTAGACTGTAGTGTCCTGTCTATTATTATTATTATCATACAGGAGGAGTAGACTGTAGTGTCCTGTCTATTATTATTATTATTATTATTATACAGGAGGAGTAGACTGTAGTGTCCTGTCTATTATTATTATTATTATTATACAGGAGGAGTAGCCTGTAGTGTCCTGACTATTATTATTATTATTATTATACAGGAGGAGTAGACTGTAGTGTCCTGTCTATTATTATTATTATTATACAGGAGGAGTAGACTGTAGTGTCCTGTCTATTATTATTATTATACAGGAGAGTAGACTGTAGTGTCCTGTCTATTATTATTATTATACAGGAGGAGTAGACTGTAGAGTCCTGTCTATTATTATTATTATTATTATTATTATTATACAGGAGGAGTAGACTGAAGTGTCCTGTCTATTATTATTATTATACAGGAGGAGTAGACTGTAGTGTCCTGTCTATTATTATTATACAGGAGGAGTAGACTGTAGTGTCCTGTCTATTATTATTATACAGGAGGAGTAGACTGTAGTGTCCTGTCTATTATTATTATTATTATTATTATTATTATACAGGAGGAGTAGACTGTAGTGTCCTGTCTATTATTATTATTATACAGGAGGGAGTAGACTGTAGTGTCCTGTCTATTATTATTATACAGGAGGAGTAGACTGTAGTGTCCTGTCTATTATTATTATACAGGAGGAGTAGACTGTAGTGTCCTGTCTATTATTATTATTATTATACAGGAGGAGTAGACTGTAGTGTCCTGTCCATTATTATTATTATACAGGAGGAGTAGACTGTAGTGTCCTGTCTATTATTATTATTATACAGGAGGAGTAGACTGTAGTGTCCTGTCTATTATTATTATTATTATACAGGAGGAGTAGACTGTAGTGTCCTGTCTATTATTATTATTATACAGGAGGAGTAGACTGTAGTGTCCTGTCTATTATTATTATTATTATTATTATACAGGAGGAGTAGACTGTAGTGTCCTGTCTATTATTATTATTATACAGGAGGAGTAGACTGTAGAGTCCTGTCTATTATTATTATTATACAGGAGGAGTAGGCTGTAGTGTCCTGTCTATTATTATTATACAGGAGGAGTAGACTGTAGTGTCCTGTCTATTATTATTATTATACAGGAGGAGTAGACTGTAGTGTCCTGTCTATTATTATTATTATACAGGAGGAGTAGACTGTAGAGTCCTGTCTATTATTATTATTATTATTATTATTATACAGGAGGAGTAGACTGTAGTGTCCTGTCTATTATTATTATACAGGAGGAGTAGACTGTAGTGTCCTGTCTATTATTATTATTATTATTATTATACAGGAGGAGTAGACTGTAGTGTCCTGTCTATTATTATTATTATACAGGAGGAGTAGACTGTAGTGTCCTGTCTATTATTATTATACAGGAGGAGTAGACTGTAGTGTCCTGTCTATTATTATTATACAGGAGGAGTAGACTGTAGTGTCCTGTCTATTATTATTATTATTATACAGGAGGAGTAGACTGTAGTGTCCTGTCTATTATTATTATTATACAGGAGGAGTAGACTGTAGTGTCCTGTCTATTATTATTATACAGGAGGAGTAGACTGTAGTGTCCTGTCTATTATTATTATTATACAGGAGGAGTAGACTGTAGTGTCCTGTCTATTATTATTATTATTAGTATTATTATACAGGAGGAGTAGACTGTAGTGTCCTGTCTATTATTATTATTATTATACAGGAGGAGTAGACTGTAGTGTCCTGTCTATTATTATTATTATACAGGAGGAGTAGGCTGTAGTGTCCTGTCTATTATTATTATACAGGAGGAGTAGACTGTAGTGTCCTGTCTATTATTATTATTATTATACAGGAGGAGTAGACTGTAGTGTCCTGTCTATTATTATTATTATTATACAGGAGGAGTAGACTGTAGTGTCCTGTCTATTATTATTATTATTATTATTATTATTATACAGGAGGAGTAGACTGTAGTGTCCTGTCTATTATTATTATACAGGAGGAGTAGACTGTAGTGTCCTGTCTATTATTATTATTATTATTATTATTATACAGGAGGAGTAGACTGTAGTGTCCTGTCTATTATTATTATTATACAGGAGGAGTAGACTGTAGTGTCCTGTCTATTATTATTATACAGGAGGAGTAGACTGTAGTGTCCTGTCTATTATTATTATTATTATACAGGAGGAGTAGACTGTAGTGTCCTGTCTATTATTATTGTTATTATTATTATTATACAGGAGAGTAGACTGTAGTGTCCTGTCTATTATTATTATACAGGAGGAGTAGACTGTAGTGTCCTGTCCATTATTATTATTATACAGGAGGAGTAGACTGTAGTGTCCTGTCTATTATTATTATTATACAGGAGGAGTAGACTGTAGTGTCCCTGTCTATTATTATTATACAGGAGGAGTAGACTGTAGTGTCCTGTCTATTATTATTATTATTATTATACAGGAGGAGTAGACTGTAGTGTCCTGTCTATTATTATTATTATTATTATTATACAGGAGGAGTAGACTGTAGTGTCCTGTCTATTATTATGATTATATTATTATACAGGAGGAGTAGACTGTAGTGTCCTGTCTATTATTATTATATTATTATTATTATACAGGAGGAGTAGACTGTAGTGTCCTGTCTATTATTATTATTATTAGTATTATTATACAGGAGGAGTAGACTGTAGTGTCCTGTCCATTATTATTATTATACAGGAGGAGTAGACTGTAGTGTCTGTCTATTATTATTATACAGGAGGAGTAGACTGTAGTGTCCTGTCTATTATTATTATTATACAGGAGGAGTAGACTGTAGTGTCCTGTCTATTATTATTATACAGGAGGAGGTAGACTGTAGTGTCCTGTCTATTATTATTATTATTATACAGGAGGAGTAGACTGTAGTGTCCTGTCTATTATTATTATTATTATACAGGAGGAGTAGACTGTAGTGTCCTGTCTATTATTATTATTATTATACAGGAGGAGTAGACTGTAGTGTCCTGTCTATTATTATATACAGGAGAGTAGACTGTAGTGTCCTGTCTATTATTATTATACAGGAGGAGTAGACTGTTAGTGTCCTGTCTATTATTATTATTATTATACAGGAGGAGTAGACTGTAGTGTCCTGTCTATTATTATTATTATTATACAGGAGGAGTAGACTGTAGTGTCCTGTCTATTATTATTATTATTATACAGGAGGAGTAGACTGTAGTGTCCTGTCTATTATTATTATTATTATTATTATTATACAGGAGGAGTAGACTGTAGTGTCCTGTCTATTATTATTATACAGGAGGAGTAGACTGTAGTGTCCTGTCTATTATTATTATTATACAGGAGGAGTAGACTGTAGTGTCCTGTCTATTATTATTATTATTATTATTATTATACAGGAGGAGTAGACTGTAGTGTCCTGTCTATTATTATTATTATTATACAGGAGGAGTAGACTGTAGTGTCCTGTCTATTATTATTATTATTATACAGGAGGAGTAGACTGTAATGTTATGGTAAATAAACATATTTCTAATATACTTTTAAAAAAATAAATGAAGTTTTCTATGTTTTATTTGTGCTTAAAAAAGCTCCAGAGCTCATTACGCCTCATCTTATACATAGACTAAGGACCGAGGTCCAAACACAGGAAGTGCAGCCTGGAGTGCTGAGGGGGGTGTGTCCAGCCTCATCCAATCATAGCTCCTCTCACACTTAACTGCCATATGCTGTTGGTTGGAGCCCACCCCCTCTCAGCACTCCAGGCTGCACTTCCTGTGTTTGGACCTTGGTCCTAAGTCTGAGATGGGGAAAATGTGCTCTTAAAGGGGTATTCCAGGAATTTTTTTCCTATGCTACAGGGACTGTAGAGTCAGTGTGGTCCATAATATCGTGTCTGTACCTGTGTGTGACGTTTTCTCACTATTCTGCGATTTTCATCCCAATAATTATTTTTACCAGCATACAAAATGACTGCTGTCTCAGATTTTTCCCCAGCTTGCAATGTGGCCGAGACCTGACATCACTAGTCAGCTGATGACCGGGAGGCCTGTCTGCTTCAATGGGTGGAGAGAGCAATCTGCAAGTAATGCAACAGCTGGAGGCACCCTGATTGAAAACCACAGGTCTTCAGCTCATTTATGTTTCAATGGGTGGGGTGGCTGATGTGTGGGAGGGAGGAAAATGGAATCATGGGATTTGTAGGCAAACAACAAAACTGAAAACAGGAAATAGCAGTTAACACAAAGCTCCTAGAGTGTTCAGGTGATCTCACAGCATAGCCATTTATCCCCAAGACGAGCGCAGATCCGTCCTACCTGTCCATTACTGTCAGCCAGGTACCTACTGTAATCCCCTTATGGTGGAGAACCCCTTTAAGCACAAATAAAATATAGAAAACTTCATTTTTTTTAAACAAATTATATTAGAAATATTTTTTATTTACCATAAAGGAGCGCAATAGCCAATAATCGTGTTCCTGAGAGCGCCATTTAATAAACATTGAGGGGATTTAAAAAACAAAAAACAACCCTTCGTAAATCTTGTCAGCGTTTAGTCGTTTTTTAACCTGGTGTGCTGAGTTTTGCGCAGATCTGTCAGACAGCCGGCAGCGCTCCGATATATAGGTGCGGCCCCAGACTGACTGCCGTTACCCCCCAGACGGACTCACACAAGCTGTAAATATTGGGTGATTATGTCCTTACCGTCCACCTACCTGTGTCTCAGTTTTTCTCTTGTCCCAAATTCAAAGGGTATCTCCTCCCCTGGGGGCACTTCTCTCCACTGACTGACATTATGGGCGTCATCCAGGAAGTCTCTGTCACCCCCAGAAACCACTTCTGGGCTCCCGCTATGTGACAGCGCCGCCCTGCCGCAACGAAAAACAGGAGACAACTCAATTCCCATTATAGAGGGCGCCCTGCCGCAACGACAAACAGGAGACAACTCAATTCCCATTATAGAGGGCGCCCTGCCGCAACGAAAAACAGGAGACAACTCAATTCCCATTATAGAGGGCGCCCTGCCGCAACGACAAACAGGAGACAACTCAATTCCCATTATAGAGTGCGCCCTGCCGCAACGACAAACAGGAGACAACTCAATTCCCATTATAGAGGGCGCCCTGCCGCAACGAAAAACAGGAGACAACTCAATTCCCATTATAGAGGCCGCCCTGCCGCAACGACAAACAGGAGACAACTCAATTCCCATTATAGAGGGCGCCCTGCCGCAACGACAAACAGGAGACAACTCAATTCCCATTATAGAGTGCGCCCTGCCGCAACGACAAACAGGAGACAACTCAATTCCCATTATAGAGGGCGCCCTGCCGCAACGAAAAACAGGAGACAACTCAATTCCCATTATAGAGGCCGCCCTGCCGCAACGACAAACAGGAGACAACTCAATTCCCATTATAGAGGCCGCCCTGCCGCAACGACAAACAGGAGACAACTCAATTCCCATTATAGAGGGCGCCCTGCCGCAACGAAAAACAGGAGACAACTCAATTCCCATTATAGAGGCCGCCCTGCCGCAACGAAAAACAGGAGACAACTCAATTCCCATTATAGAGGGCCGCCCTGCCGCAACGACAAACAGGAGACAACTCAATTCCCATTATAGAGGGCGCCCTGCCGCAACGACAAACAGGAGACAACTCAATTCCCATTATAGAGGGCGCCCTGCCGCAACGACAAACAGGAGACAACTCAATTCCCATTATAGAGGGCGCCCTGCCGCAACGACAAACAGGAGACAACTCAATTCCCATTATAGAGTGCGCCCTGCCGCAACGACAAACAGGAGACAACTCAATTCCCATTATAGAGGGCGCCCTGCCGCAACGAAAACAGGAGACAAGGAACAACTCAATTCCATTATAGAGGGCGCCCTGCCGCAACGACAAACAGGAGACAACTCAATTCCATTATAGAGGGCGCCCTGCCGCAACGACAAACAGGAGACAACTCAATTCCCATTATAGAGGCCGCCCTGCCGCAACGAAAAACAGGAGACAACTCAATTCCCATTATAGAGGGCGCCCTGCCGCAACGACAAACAGGAGACAACTCAATTCCCATTATAGAGGGCGCCCTGCCGCAACGAAAAACAGGAGACAACTCAATTCCCATTATAGAGGGCGCCCTGCCGCAACGAAAAACAGGAGACAACTCAATTCCCATTATAGAGGGCCGCCCCTGCCGCAACGAAAACAGGAGACAACTCAATTCCCATTATAGAGGCCGCCCTGCCGCAACGAAAAACAGGAGACAACTCAATTCCCATTATAGAGGCCGCCCTGCCGCAACGACAAACAGGAGACAACTCAATTCCCATTATAGAGGGCCGCCCTGCCGCAACGAAAAACAGGAGACAACTCAATTCCCATTATAGAGGGCGCCCTGCCGCAACGACAAACAGGAGACAACTCAATTCCCATTATAGAGGGCGCCCTGCCGCAACGACAAACAGGAGACAACTCAATTCCCATTATAGAGGCGCCCTGCCGCAACGACAAACAGGAGACAACTCAATTCCCATTATAGAGGGCGCCCTGCCGCAACGACAAACAGGAGACAACTCAATTCCCATTATAGAGGCCGCCCTGCCGCAACGACAAACAGGAGACAACTCAATTCCCATTATAGAGGCCGCCCTGCCGCAACGACAAACAGGAGACAACTCAATTCCCATTATAGAGGGCGCCCTGCCGCAACGAAAAACAGGAGACAACTCAATTCCCATTATAGAGGCCGCCCTGCCGCAACGAAAAACAGGAGACAACTCAATTCCCATTATAGAAGGGCCGCCCTGCCGCAACGACAAACAGGAGACAACTCAATTCCCATTATAGAGGGCGCCCTGCCGCAACGACAAACAGGAGACAACTCAATTCCATTATAGAGGGCGCCCTGCCGCAACGACAAACAGGAGACAACTCAATTCCCATTATAGAGTGCGCCCTGCCGCAACGACAAACAGGAGACAACTCAATTCCCATTATAGAGTGCGCCCTGCCGCAACGACAAACAGGAGACAACTCAATCCCATTATAGAGTGCGCCCTGCCGCAAACGAAAAACAAGGAGACAACTCAATTCCCATTATAGAGGCAACGAAAAACAGGAGACAACTCAATTCCCATTATAGAGGGCGCCCTGCCGCAACGACAAACAGGAGACAACTCAATTCCCATTATAGAGGGCGCCCTGCCGCAACGACAAACAGGAGACAACTCAATTCCATTATAGAGGGCGCCCTGCCGCAACGACAAACAGGAGACAACTCAATTCCCATTATAGAGGCCGCCCTGCCGCAACGAAAAACAGGAGACAACTCAATTCCCATTATAGAGGGCGCCCTGCCGCAACGACAAACAGGAGACAACTCAATTCCCATTATAGAGGGCGCCCTGCCGCAACGAAAAACAGGAGACAACTCAATTCCCATTATAGAGGGCGCCCTGCCGCAACGAAAAACAGGAGACAACTCAATTCCCATTATAGAGGCCGCCCTGCCGCAACGAAAAACAGGAGACAACTCAATTCCCATTATAGAGGCCGCCCTGCCGCAACGAAAAACAGGAGACAACTCAATTCCCATTATAGAGGCCGCCCTGCCGCAACGAAAAACAGGAGACAACTCAATTCCCATTATAGAGGCCGCCCTGCCGCAACGAAAAACAGGAGACAACTCAATTCCCATTATAGAGGGCGCCCTGCCGCAACGACAAACAGGAGACAACTCAATTTCCATTATAGAGGGCGCCCTGCCGCAACGAAAAACAGGAGACAACTCAATTCCCATTATAGAGGGCGCCCTGCCGCAACGACAAACAGGAGACAACTCAATTCCCATTATAGAGGCCGCCCTGCCGCAACGAAAAACAGGAGACAACTCAATTCCCATTATAGAGGCCGCCCTGCCGCAACGACAAACAGGAGACAACTCAATTCCCATTATAGAGGGCGCCCTGCCGCAACGAAAAACAGGAGACAACTCAATTCCCATTATAGAGGCTACTCTAAACCCCCGAGGTGTCTCCCTCCCTCTCACTGTATACCCCCCCGAGGTGTCTCTCTCACTGTATACCCCCGAGGTGTCTCTCTCACTGTATATCCCCGAGGTGTCTCTCTCACTGTATACCCCCCGAGGTGTCTCTCTCACTGTATACCCCCCGAGGTGTCTCTCTCACTGTATACCCCCCGAGGTGTCTCTCTCACTGTATACCCCCCGAGGTGTCTCTCTCACTGTATACCCCCCGAGGTGTCTCTCTCACTGTATACCCCCCGAGGTGTCTCTCTCACTGTATACCCCCCGAGGTGTCTCTCTCACTGTATACCCCCCGAGGTGTCTCTCTCACTGTATACCCCCCGAGGTGTCTCTCTCACTGTATACCCCCGAGGTGTCTCTCTCACTGTATATCCCCGAGGTGTCTCTCTCACTGTATATCCCCGAGGTGTCTCTCTCACTGTATACCCCCGAGGTGTCTCTCACTGTATACCCCCGAGGTGTCTCTCTCACTGTATACCCCCGAGGTGTCTCTCACTGTATACCCCCGAGGTGTCTCTCACTGTATACCCCCGAGGTGTCTCTCACTGTATACCCCCGAGGTGTCTCTCACTGTATATCCCCGAGGTGTCTCTCTCACTGTATACCCCCCGAGGTGTCTCTCTCACTGTATACCCCCCGAGGTGTCTCTCTCACTGTATACCCCCGAGGTGTCTCTCTCACTGTATACCCCCGAGGTGTCTCTCTCACTGTATACCCCCGAGGTGTCTCTCTCACTGTATACCCCCGAGGTGTCTCTCTCACTGTATACCCCCGAGGTGTCTCTCTCACTGTATACCCCCGAGGTGTCTCTCTCACTGTATACCCCCGAGGTGTCTCTCTCACTGTATACCCCCGAGGTGTCTCTCTCACTGTATACCCCCGAGGTGTCTCTCACTGTATACCCCCGAGGTGTCTCTCTCACTGTATACCCCCGAGGTGTCTCTCACTGTATACCCCCGAGGTGTCTCTCTCACTGTATACCCCCGAGGTGTCTCTCTCACTGTATACCCCCGAGGTGTCTCTCTCACTGTATACCCCCGAGGTGTCTCTCTCACTGTATACCCCCGAGGTGTCTCTCTCACTGTATACCTCCGAGGTGTCTCTCACTGTATATCCCCGAGGTGTCTCTCTCACTGTATACCCCCCGAGGTGTCTCTCTCACTGTATACCCCCCGAGGTGTCTCTCTCACTGTATACCCCCCGAGGTGTCTCTCACTGTATACCCCCGAGGTGTCTCTCTCACTGTATACCCCCGAGGTGTCTCTCTCACTGTATACCCCCGAGGTGTCTCTCTCACTGTATATCCCCGAGGTGTCTCTCTCACTGTATACCCCTGAGGTGTCTCTCACTGTATACCCCCGAGGTGTCTCTCTCACTGTATACCCCCGAGGTGTCTCTCTCACTGTATACCCCCGAGGTGTCTCTCTCACTGTATACCCCCGAGGTGTCTCTCTCACTGTATACCCCCGAGGTGTCTCTCTCACTGTATACCCCCGAGGTGTCTCTCACTGTATACCCCCGAGGTGTCTCTCTCACTGTATACCCCCGAGGTGTCTCTCTCACTGTATACCCCCGAGGTGTCTCTCTCACTGTATACCCCCCGAGGTGTCTCTCTCACTGTATACCCCCGAGGTGTCTCTCTCACTGTATACCCCCCGAGGTGTCTCTCTCACTGTATACCCCCGAGGTGTCTCTCTCACTGTATATCCCCCGAGGTGTCTCTCTCACTGTATACCCCCGAGGTGTCTCTCTCACTGTATATCCCCGAGGTGTCTCTCTCACTGTATACCCCCGAGGTGTCTCTCACTGTATACCCCCGAGGTGTCTCTCTCACTGTATACCCCCGAGGTGTCTCTCACTGTATACCCCCGAGGTGTCTCTCACTGTATACCCCCGAGGTGTCTCTCACTGTATACCCCCGAGGTGTCTCTCTCACTGTATACCCCCGAGGTGTCTCTCTCACTGTATATCCCCGAGGTGTCTCTCTCACTGTATACCCCCGAGGTGTCTCTCACTGTATACCCCCGAGGTGTCTCTCACTGTATACCCCCGAGGTGTCTCTCACTGTATACCCCCGAGGTGTCTCTCTCACTGTATACCCCCGAGGTGTCTCTCTCACTGTATACCCCCGAGGTGTCTCTCTCACTGTATACCCCCGAGGTGTCTCTCACTGTATACCCCCTGAGGTGTCTCTCACTGTATACCCCCGAGGTGTCTCTCTCACTGTATACCCCCGAGGTGTCTCTCACTGTATACCCCCCGAGGTGTCTCTCTCACTGTATACCCCCGAGGTGTCTCTCACTGTATACCCCCGAGGTGTCTCTCACTGTATACCCCCGAGGTGTCTCACTGTATATCCCCGAGGTGTCCCTCTCACTGTATACCCCCGAGGTGTCTCTCACTGTATACCCCCGAGGTGTCTCACTGTATATCCCCGAGGTGTCCCTCTCACTGTATACCCCCGAGGTGTCTCTCACTGTATACCCCCGAGGTGTCTCTCACTGTATACCCCCGAGGTGTCTCTCACTGTATACCCCCGAGGTGTCTCTCTCACTGTATACCCCCCGAGGTGTCTCTCTCACTGTATACCCCCGAGGTGTCTCTCTCACTGTATACCCCCCCGAGGTGTCTCTCTCACTGTATATCCCCGAGGTGTCTCTCTCACTGTATACCCCCTGAGGTGTCTCTCTCACTGTATACCCCCGAGGTGTCTCTCACTGTATACCCCCGAGGTGTCTCTCTCACTGTATACCCCTGAGGTGTCTCTCTCACTGTATACCCCCCGTGGTGTCTCTCTCACTGTATACCCCCCGAGGTGTCTCTCTCACTGTATACTCCCCGAGGTGTCTCTCTCACTGTATACCCCCCGAGGTGTCTCTCTCACTGTATACCCCCCGAGGTGTCTCTCTCACTGTATATCCCCGAGGTGTCCCTCTCACTGTATATCCCCGAGGTGTCCCTCTCACTGTATATCCCCGAGGTGTCTCTCTCACTGTATACCCCCGAGGTGTCTCTCACTGTATACCCCCCGAGGTGTCTCTCTCACTGTATACCCCCGAGGTGTCTCTCTCACTGTATACCCCCGAGGTGTCTCTCTCACTGTATACCCCCGAGGTGTCTCTCTCACTGTATACCCCCGAGGTGTCTCTCTCACTGTATACCCCCGAGGTGTCTCTCTCACTGTATACCCCCGAGGTGTCTCTCTCACTGTATACCCCCGAGATGTCTCTCTCACTGTATACCCCCCGAGGTGTCTCTCTCACTGTATATCCCCGAGGTGTCTCTCACTGTATACCCCCTGAGGTGTCTCTCACTGTATATCCCCGAGGTGTCTCTCACTGTATACCCCCGAGGTGTCTCTCACTGTATACCCAGAGGTGTCTCTCACTGTATATCCCCGAGGTGTCTCTCACTGTATACCCCCTGAGGTGTCTCTCACTGTATACCCCCCGAGGTGTCTCTCTCACTGTATACCCCCGAGGTGTCTCTCACTGTATACCCCCCGAGGTGTCTCTCTCACTGTATACCCCCGAGGTGTCTCTCACTGTATACCCCCCGAGGTGTCTCTCTCACTGTATACCCCCGAGGTGTCTCTCACTGTATACCCCCGAGGTGTCTCTCACTGTATACCCAGAGGTGTCTCTCACTGTATACCCCCGAGGTGTCTCTCACTGTATACCCCCCGAGGTGTCTCTCACTGTATACCCCCGAGGTGTCTCTCACTGTATACCCCCGAGGTGTCTCTCACTGTATATCCCTGAGGTGTCTCTCACTGTATATCCCCGAGGTGTCTCTCTCACTGTATATTCTACATGGTCTGCCCCCGTATCGCTCTTTACCTTGTGGGAGTTGTAGTTAACGTTGCGAACCACAATGTGCAGCCCGTGTGATTCCTCAAAGCGTACGGTATGAATGGCTGCCGGCGCTTTGGAGTCTTTATTTCAACTATATGAGAAAAAATAAAGAAGAATCCATAAAATGTCCCATAATCCTAAAGAAAAGCTTCTATATGTAACCAATGTCACACGGGACTCACAGGGCACATACGTGAAAGTGACATCAGACGTAAAGCGGATATGACAGCGGCCATGGACACTGCAGACATTAAGGACTGGTGGTCCATGTAATCAGTTATAAGGTGGGGAAGAGCACAGGCCGATAGACGAGCAGGGACCCCACAATGAGTCAGGGATACGTATGTGCCCCATGTTTTTAGTACTGTACCTCTAGTATACACCTGGTGCTCTAGGTTAGTCAGACTGGCTGTGCTTCTAGTTCTAAGGTAGGATAGAGGAAGGCCTGGCAGAGAGGAAAGGCAAAGTCAGAGAACAAGAGGGAGACAGAGGAAAATGGCGCAGACATCGCACAGTAACTGAATGACACCTCCAGAGGCCGGCGCTGCTCTCAAGGAGCGGCCATCTTTACGGCCCCAGCACACTGCAGTATAATGCTCCTCCAGGTCATCTACTCACTTGGTCCGATACAGGGGGGGTCCACAGAAGAGCCCATCCAATCCTCATTCCCGGCCGCCATGGTGGTCTCCTTCTCCTGTTTACAGTAATCAGCCATCCAGGACTCCTTAGTGCTGAAATATAGTTCTATAAGGACAAAGAGAAACAATAAACGGGAGACACGACACAGCCGGAACGATACCGGAACGTATTATGTGAGGAGGTAATATACAGGACACAGCCGGAACGATACCGGAACGTATTATGTGAGGAGGTAATATACAGGACACAGCCGGAACGATACCGGAACGTATTATGTGAGGAGGTAATATACAGGACACAGCCGGAACGATACCGGAACGTATTATATGAGGAGGTAATATACAGGACACAGCCGGAACGATACAGGAACGTATTATATGAGGAGGTAATATACAGGACACAGCCGGAACGATACCGGAACGTATTATATGAGGAGGTAATATACAGGACACAGCCGGAACGATACCGGAACGTATTATATGAGGAGGTAATATACACGACACAGCCGGAACGATACCGGAACGTATTATGTGAGGAGGTAATATACAGGACACAGCCGGAACGATACCGGAACGTATTATATGAGGAGGTAATATACAGGACACAGCCGGAACGATACCGGAACGTATTATGTGAGGAGGTAATATACACGACACAGCCGGAACGATACCGGAACGTATTATGTGAGGAGGTAATATACAGGACACAGCCGGAACGATACAGGAACGTATTATATGAGGAGGTAATATACAGGACACAGCCGGAACGATACAGGAACGTATTATATGAGGAGGTAATATACAGGACACAGCCGGAACGATACAGGAACGTATTATATGAGGAGGTAATATACAGGACACAGCCGGAACGATACCGGAACGTATTATATGAAGAGGTAATATACACGACACAGCCGGAACGATACCGGAACGTATTATGTGAGGAGGTAATATACAGGACACAGCCGGAACGATACCGGAACGTATTATATGAGGAGGTAATATACAGGACACAGCCGGAACGATACCGGAACGTATTATGTGAGGAGGTAATATACACGACACAGCCGGAACGATACCGGAACGTATTATGTGAGGAGGTAATATACAGGACACAGCCGGAACGATACCGGAACGTATTATGTGAGGAGGTAATATACACGACACAGCCGGAACGATACCGGAACGTATTATGTGAGGAGGTAATATACAGGACACAGCCGGAACGATACCGGAACGTATTATATGAGGAGGTAATATACACGACACAGCCGGAACGATACCGGAACGTATTATATGAGGAGGTAATATACAGGACACAGCCGGAACGATACAGGAACGTATTATATGAGGAGGTAATATACAGGACACAGCCGGAACGTATTATATGAGGAGGTAATATACAGGACACAGCCGGAATGATACCGGAACGTATTATGTGAGGAGGTAATATACAGGACACAGCCGGAACGATACCGGAACGTATTATGTGAGGAGGTAATATACAGGACACAGCCGGAACGTATTATATGAGGAGGTAATATACAGGACACAGCCGAAACGATACAGGAACGTATTATATGAGGAGGTAATATACACGACACAGCCGGAACGATACAGGCAGGTATTATATGAGGAGGTAATATACACGACACAGCCGGAACGATACAGGAACGTATTATATGAGGAGGTAATATACAGGACACAGCCGGAACGATACCGGAACGTATTATATGAGGAGGTAATATACACGACACAGCCGGAACGATACAGGAACGTATTATATGAGGAGGTAATATACAGGACACAGCCGGAACGATACAGGAACGTATTATATGAGGAGGTAATATACAGGACACAGCCGGAACGATACAGGAACGTATTATATGAGGAGGTAATATACAGGACACAGCCGGAACGATACCGGAACGTATTATATGAGGAGGTAATATACACGACACAGCCGGAACGATACCGGAACGTATTATGTGAGGAGGTAATATACAGGACACAGCCGGAACGATACAGGAACGTATTATATGAGGAGGTAATATACAGGACACAGCCGGAACGATACAGGAACGTATTATGTGAGGAGGTAATATACAGGACACAGCCGGAACGATACCGGAACGTATTATGTGAGGAGGTAATATACACGACACAGCCGGAACGATACAGGAACGTATTATATGAGGAGGTAATATACAGGACACACAGGACCATGACACAGCCGGAACGATACAGGAACGTATTATATGAGGAGGTAATATACACGACACAGCCGGAACGATACCGGAACGTATTATATGAGGAGGTAATATAAAGGACACAGCCGGAACGATACAGGAACGTATTATATGAGGAGGTAATATAAAGGACACAGCCGGAACGATACAGGAACGTATTATATGAGGAGGTAATATACAGGACACAGCCGGAACGATACAGGAACGTATTATATGAGGAGGTAATATACAGGACACACAGGACCATGACACAGCCGGAACGATACAGGAACGTATTATATGAGAAGGTAATATACACGACACAGCCGGAACGATACAGGAACGTATTATATGAGGAGGTAATATACAGGAGACAGCCGGAACGATACAGGAACATATTATATGAGAAGGTAATATACACGACACAGCCGGAACGATACAGGAACGTATTATATGAGGAGGTAATATACAGGACACAACCGGAACGATACAGGAACGTATTATATGAGGAGGTAATATACACGACACAGCCGGAACGATACAGGAACATATTATATGAGGAGGTAATATACAGGACACAGCCGGAACGATACAGGAACGTATTATATGAGGAGGTAATATACATGACACAGCCGGAACGATACAGGAACGTATTATATGAGGAGGTAATATACAGAACACAGCCGGAACGATACAGGAACGTATTATATGAGGAGGTAATATACACGACACAGCCGGAACGATACAGGAACGTATTATATGAGGAGGTAATATACAGGACACAGCCGGAACGATACCGGAACGTATTATATGAGGAGGTAATATACACGACACAGCCGGAACGATACAGGAACGTATTATATGAGGAGGTAATATACAGGACACAGCCGGAACGATACAGGAACGTATTATATGAGGAGGTAATATACAGGACACAGCCGGAACGATACAGGAACGTATTATATGAGGAGGTAATATACAGGACACAGCCGGAACGATACCGGAACGTATTATATGAGGAGGTAATATACAGGATACAGCCGGAACGATACCGGAACGTATTATATGAGGAGGTAATATACACGACACAGCCAGAACGATACAGGAACGTATTATATGAGGAGGTAATATACACGACACAGCCGGAACGATACAGGAACGTATTATATGAGGAGGTAATATACACGACACAGCCGGAACGATACCGGAACGTATTATATGAGGAGGTAATATACAGGACACAGCCGGAACGATACAGGAACGTATTATATGAGGAGGTAATATACAGGACACAGGACCATGACACAGCCGGATCTATACATCTTATTATATGAGGAGGTAATATACAGGACACAGCCGGAACGATACCGGAACGTATTATATGAGGAGGTAATATACACGATACAGCCGGAACGATACAGGAACGTATTATATGAGGAGGTAATATACAGGACACAGCCGGAACGATACCGGAACGTATTATATGAGGAGGTAATATACAGGACACAGCCGGAACGATACCGGAACGTATTATATGAGGAGGTAATATACAGGACACAGCCGGAACGATACAGGAACGTATTATATGAGGAGGTAATATACAGGACACAGCCGGAACGATACAGGAACGTATTATATGAGGAGGTAATATACACGACACAGCCGGAACGATACAGGAACGTATTATATGAGGAGGTAATATACAGGACACAGCCGGAACGATACAGGAACGTATTATATGAGGAGGTAATATACAGGACACAGCCGGAACGATACAGGAACGTATTATATGAGGAGGTAATATACAGAACACAGCCGGAACGATACAGGAACGTATTATATGAGGAGGTAATATACACGACACAGCCGGAACGATACAGGAACGTATTATATGAGGAGGTAATATACAGGAGACAGCCGGAACGATACAGGAACGTATTATATGAGGAGATAATATACACGACACAGCCGGAACGATACAGGCAGGTATTATATGAGGAGGTAATATACACGACACAGCCGGAACGATACAGGAACGTATTATATGAGGAGGTAATATACAGGACACAGCCGGAACGATACCGGAACGTATTATATGAGAAGGTAATATACACGACACAGCCGGAACGATACAGGCAGGTATTATATGAGGAGGTAATATACAGGACACAGCCGGAACGATATAGGAACGTATTATATGAGGAGGTAATATACAGGACACAGCCGGAACGATACAGGCAGGTATTATATGAGGAGGTAATATACAGGACACAGCCGGAACGATACAGGAACGTATTATATGAGGAGGTAATATACAGGACACAGCCGGAACGATACAGGAACGTATTATATGAGGAGGTAATATACAGGACACAGCCGGAACGATACAGGAACGTATTATATGAGGAGGTAATATACAGAACACAGCCGGAACGATACAGGAACGTATTATATGAGGAGGTAATATACACGACACAGCCGGAACGATACAGGAACGTATTATATGAGGAGGTAATATACAGGAGACAGCCGGAACGATACAGGAACGTATTATATGAGGAGATAATATACACGACACAGCCGGAACGATACAGGCAGGTATTATATGAGGAGGTAATATACACGACACAGCCGGAACAATACAGGAACGTATTATATGAGGAGGTAATATACAGGACACAGCCGGAACGATACAGGAACGTATTATATGAGGAGGTAATATACAGGACACAGCCGGAACGATACAGGAACGTATTATATGAAGAGGTAATATACAGGACACAGCCGGAACGATACAGGAACGTATTATATGAGGAGGTAATATACAGGACACAGCCGGAACGATACAGGAACGTATTATATGAGGAGGTAATATACAGGACACAGCCGGAACAATACAGGCAGGTATTATATGAGGAGGTAATATACAGGACACAGCCGGAACGATACAGGCAGGTATTATATGAGGAGGTAATATACAGGACACAGCCGGAACAATACAGGAACGTATTATATGAGGAGGTAATATACAGGACACAGCCGGAACGATACAGGAACGTATTATATGAGGAGGTAATATACAGGACACAGCCGGAACGATACAGGAACGTATTATATGAGGAGGTAATATACAGAACACAGCCAGAACGATACAGGAACGTATTATATGAGGAGGTTATATACACGACACAGCCGGAACGATACAGGAACGTATTATATGAGGAGGTAATATACAGGAGACACAGCCGGAACGATACAGGAACGTATTATATGAGGAGATAATATACACGACACAGCCGGAACGATACAGGAACGTATTATATGAGGAGGTAATATACAGGACACAGCCGGAACGATACAGGAACGTATTATATGAGGAGGTAATATACAGGACACAGCCGGAACGATACAGGAACGTATTATATGAGGAGGTAATATACAGGAGACACAGGACCATGACACAGCCGGATCTATACATCTTATTATATGAGGAGATAATATACAGGACACAGCCGGAACGATACCGGAACGTATTATATGAGGAGGTAATATACACGACACAGCCGGAACGATACAGGCAGGTATTATATGAGGAGGTAATATACAGGACACAGCCGGAACGATACAGGAACGTATTATATGAGGAGGTAATATACAGGACACAGCCGGAACGATACAGGCAGGTATTATATGAGGAGGTAATATACAGGACACAGCCGGAACGATACAGGAACGTATTATATGAGGAGGTAATATACAGGACACAGCCGGAACGATACAGGAACGTATTATATGAGGAGGTAATATACAGGACACAGCCGGAACGATACAGGAACGTATTATATGAGGAGGTAATATACAGGACACAGCCGGAACGATACAGGAACGTATTATATGAGGAGGTAATATACAGGACACAGCCGGAACGATACAGGAACGTATTATATGAGGAGGTAATATACACGACACAGCCGGAACGATACAGGAACGTATTATATGAGGAGGTAATATACAGGACACAGCCGGAACGATACAGGAAAGTATTATATGAGGAGATAATATACAGGACACAGCCGGAACGATACAGGAACGTATTATATGAGGAGGTAATATACAGGACACAGCCGGAACGATACAGGAACGTATTATATGAGGAGGTAATATACAGGAGACACAGCCGGAACGATACAGGAACGTATTATATGAGGAGATAATATACACGACACAGCCGGAACGATACAGGAACGTATTATATGAGGAGGTAATATACAGGACACAGCCGGAACGATACAGGAACGTATTATATGAGGAGGTAATATACAGGACACAGCCGGAACGATACCGGCAGGTATTATATGAGGAGGTAATATACAGGACACAGCCGGAACGATACCGGAACGTATTATGTGAGAAGGTAATATACACGATACAGCCGGAACGATACAGGAACGTATTATATGAGGAGGTAATATACAGGACACAGCCGGAACGATACAGGAACGTATTATATGAGGAGGTAATATACATGACACAGCCGGAACGATACCGGAACGTATTATGTGAGAAGGTAATATACACGATACAGCCGGAACGATACAGGAACGTATTATATGAGGAGGTAATATACAGGACACAGCCGGAACGATACCGGAACGTATTATATGAGGAGGTAATATACAGGAGACACAGGACCATGACACAGCCGGATCTATACATCTTATTATATGAGGAGATAATATACAGGACACAGCCGATAGGCCAAGAGGTGACATTGATGTCCAGGATATAATGAGGTGACCTACCTATCAGGACAGAGGTGACATTGATGTCCAGGATATAATGAGGTGATCTACCTATCAGGACGGAGGTGACATTGATGTCCAGGATATAATGAGGTGACCTACCTATCAGGACAGAGGTGAGATTGATGTCCAGAATATAATGAGGTGACCTACCTATCAGGACGGAGGTGACATTGATGTCCAGAATATAATGAGGTGACCTACCTATCAGGACGGAGGTGACATTGATGTCCAGGATATAATGAGGTGACCTACCTATCAGGACGGAGGTGACATTGATGTCCAGGATATAATGAGGTGACCTACCTATCAGGACGGAGGTGACATTGATGTCCAGGATATAATGAGGTGACCTACCTATCAGGACAGAGGTGACATTGATGTCCAGGATATAATGAGGTGATCTACCTATCAGGACGGAGGTGACATTGATGTCCAGGATATAATGAGGTGACCTACCTATCAGGACGGAGGTGACATTGATGTCCAGGATATAATGAGGTGACCTACCTATCAGGACGGAGGTGACAGTGATGTCCAGGATATAATGAGGTGACCTACCTATCAGGACGGAGGTGACATTGATGTCCAGGATATAATGAGGTGACCTACCTATCAGGACGGAGGTGACATTGATGTCCAGGATATAATGAGGTGACCTACCTATCAGGACGGAGGTGACAGTGATGTCCAGGATATAATGAGGTGACCTACCTATCAGGACGGAGGTGACATTGATGTCCAGAATATAATGAGGTGACCTACCTATTAGAACGGAGGTGACATTGATGTCCAGGATATGAGGTGACCTACCTATCAGGACGGAGGTGACATTGATGTCCAGAATATAATGAGGTGACCTACCTATCAGGACGGAGGTGACATTGATGTCCAGAATATAATGAGGTGACCTACCTATTAGAACGGAGGTGACATTGATGTCCAGAATATAATGAGGTGACCTACCTATCAGGACGGAGGTGACATTGATGTCCAGGATATAATGAGGTGACCTACCTATTAGGACGGAGGTGACAGTGATGTCCAGGATATGAGGTGACCTACCTATCAGGACAGAGGTGACATTGATGTCCAGGATATGAGGTGACCGACCTATTAGAACGGAGGTGACATTGATGTCCAGGATATGAGGTGACCTACCTATTAGAACGGAGGTGACATTGATGTCCAGGATATAATGAGGAGACCTACCTATCAGGACGGAGGTGACATTGATGTCCAGGATCTAATGAGGTGACCTACCTATCAGGACGGAGGTGACATTGATGTCCAGGATATAATGAGGTGACCTACCTATCAGGACGGAGGTGACATTGATGTCCAGGATATAATGAGGTGACCTACCTATCAGGACGGAGGTGACATTGATGTCCAGGATATAATGAGGTGACCTACCTATCAGGACGGAGGTGACAGTGATGTCCAGGATATAATGAGGTGACCTACCTATCAGGACGGAGGTGACATTGATGTCCAGAATATAATGAGGTGACCTACCTATCAGGACAGAGGTGACATTGATGTCCAGAATATAATGAGGTGACCTACCTATCAGGACAGAGGTGACATTGATGTCCAGAATATAATGAGGTGACCTACCTATCAGGACAGAGGTGACATTGATGTCCAGGATATAATGAGGTGACCTACCTATCAGGACGGAGGTGACATTGATGTCCAGGGTATAATGAGGTGACCTACATATCAGGACGGAGGTGACATTGATGTCCAGAATATAATGAGGTGACCTACCTATCAGGACGGAGGTGACATTGATGTCCAGGATATAATGAGGTGACCTACCTATCAGGACGGAGGTGACATTGATGTCCAGGATATAATGAGGTGACCTACATATCAGGACGGAGGTGACATTGATGTCCAGAATATAATGAGGTGACCTACCTATCAGGACGGAGGTGACATTGATGTCCAGGATATAATGAGGTGACCTACCTATCAGGACGGAGGTGACATTGATGTCCAGGATATGAGGTGACCTACCTATCAGGACGGAGGTGACAGTGATGTCCAGGATATAATAAGGTGACCTACCTATCAGGACGGAGGTGACATTGATGTCCAGGATATAATGAGGTTACCTACCTATCAGGACAGAGGTGACATTGATGTCCAGGATATAATAAGGTGACCTACCTATCAGGATGGAGGTGACATTGATGTCCAGGATATAATGAGGTGACCTACCTATCAGGACGGAGGTGACATTGATGTCCAGGATATAATGAGGTGACCTACCTATCAGGACGGAGGTGACATTGATGTCCAGGATATAATGAGGTGACCTACCTATCAGGACGGAGGTGACATTGATGTCCAGAATATAATGAGGTGACCTACCTATCAGGACGGAGGTGACATTGATGTCCAAGATATAATGAGGTGACCTACCTATCAGGACGGAGGTGACATTGATGTCCAGAATATAATGAGGTGACCTACCTATCAGGACGGAGGTGACATTGATGTCCAGAATATAATGAGGTGACCTACATATCAGGACGGAGGTGACATTGATGTCCAGAATATAATGAGGTGACCTACCTATCAGGACGGAGGTGACATTGATGTCCAGAATATAATGAGGTGACCTACCTATCAGGACAGAGGTGAGATTGATGTCCAGAATATAATGAGGTGACCTACCTATCAGGACGGAGGTGACATTGATGTCCAGGATATGAGTTGACCTACCTATCAGGACAGAGGTGACATTGATGTCCAGAATATAATGAGGTGACCTACCTATCAGGACAGAGGTGACATTGATGTCCAGAATATAATGAGGTGACCTACCTATCAGGACGGAGGTGACATTGATGTCCAGAATATAATGAGGTGACCTACCTATCAGGACGGAGGTGACATTGATGTCCAGAATATAATGAGGTGACCTACCTATCAGGACAGAGGTGAGATCGATGTCCAGAATATAATGAGGTGACCTACCTATCAGGACGGAGGTGACATTGATGTCCAGGATATGAGTTGACCTACCTATCAGGACAGAGGTGACATTGATGTCCAGAATATAATGAGGTGACCTACCTATCAGGACAGAGGTGACATTGATGTCCAGAATATAATGAGGTGACCTACCTATCAGGACGGAGGTGACATTGATGTCCAGAATATAATGAGGTGACCTACCTATCAGGACGGAGGTGACATTGATGTCCAGAATATAATGAGGTGACCTACCTATCAGGACAGAGGTGAGATTGATGTCCAGAATATAATGAGGTGACCTACCTATCAGGACGGAGGTGACATTGATGTCCAGGATATGAGTTGACCTACCTATCAGGACAGAGGTGACATTGATGTCCAGAATATAATGAGGTGACCTACCTATCAGGACAGAGGTGACATTGATGTCCAGAATATAATGAGGTGACCTACCTATCAGGACGGAGGTGACATTGATGTCCAGAATATAATGAGGTGACCTACCTATCAGGACGGAGGTGACATTGATGTCCAGAATATAATGAGGTGACCTACCTATCAGGACGGAGGTGACATTGATGTCCAGGATATAATGAGGTGACCTACCTATCAGGACGGAGGTGACATTGATGTCCAGGATATAATGAGGTGACCTACCTATCAGGACGGAGGTGACATTGATGTCCAGGATATAATGAGGTGACCTACCTATCAGGACGGAGGTGACATTGATGTCCAGGATATAATGAGGTGACCTACCTATCAGGACGGAGGTGACATTGATGTCCAGAATATAATGAGGTGACCTACCTATCAGGACGGAGGTGACATTGATGTCCAAGATATAATGAGGTGACCTACCTATCAGGACGGAGGTGACATTGATGTCCAGGATATAATGAGGTGACCTACCTATCAGGACGGAGGTGACATTGATGTCCAGACGCTGTTTTGCCTTCAGATCGATCTTCAGTCGGGAGGGATGGAGACGACTGGCTTCTTGCTTCTGCCAGGAAATTGCGCACGGCCACGGCTCAATAAATGGTTCCCAACCTAAAATGAAACTTAATGATAAACCTACCTATCCTGTATACGAGAGACATCACTCATATAGAAACCATCTCTAATCTCCACATATACGAGAGACATCACTCATATAGAAATCATCTCTAATCTCCACATATACGAGAGACATCACTCATATAGAAACCATCTCTAATCTCCACATATACGAGACATCACTCATATAGAAATCATCTGTAATCTCCACATATACAAGACATCACTCATATAGAAATCATCTCTAATCTCCACATATATGAGACATCACTCATATAGAAATCATCTCTAATCTCCACATATATGAGACATCACTCATATAGAAATCATCTGTAATCTCCACATATACGAGACATCACTCATATAGAAACCATCTCTAATCTCCACATATACGAGACATCACTCATATAGAAATCATCAGTAATCTCCACATATACGAGACATCACTCATATAGAAGTCATCTCTAATCTCCACATATACGAGACATCACTCATATAGAAACCATCTCTAATCTCCACATATACGAGACATCACTCATATAGAAATCATCTCTAATCTCCACATATATGAGACATCACTCATATAGAAATCATCTGTAATCTCCACATATACGAGACATCACTCATATAGAAACCATCTCTAATCTCCACATATACGAGACATCACTCATATAGAAATCATCAGTAATCTCCACATATACGAGACATCACTCATATAGAAACCATCTCTAATCTCCACATATACGAGACATCACTCATATAGAAACCATCTGTAATCTCCACATATACGAGACATCACTCATATAGAAGTCATCTCTAATCTCAACATATATGAGACATCACTCATATAGAAATCATCTGTAATCTCCACATATACGAGACATCACTCATATAGAAACCATCTCTAATCTCCACATATACGAGACATCACTCATATAGAAATCATCAGTAATCTCCACATATACGAGACATCACTCATATAGAAACCATCTGTAATCTCCACATATACGAGACATCACTCATATAGAAACCATCTGTAATCTCCACATATACGAGAGACATCACTCATATAGAAACCATCTCTAATCTCCACATATACGAGACATCACTCATATAGAAACCATCTGTAATCTCCACATATACGAGACATCACTCATATAGAAGTCATCTCTAATCTCCACATATACAAGAGACATCACTCATATAGAAATCATCTGTAATCTCCACATATACGAGACATCACTCATATAGAAACCATCTGTAATCTCCACATATACGAGACATCACTCATATAGAAACCATCTCTAATCTCCACATATACGAGACATCACTCATATAGAAACCATCTGTAATCTCCACATATACGAGACATCACTCATATAGAAGCCATCTGTAATCTCCACATATACGAGACATCACTCATATAGAAACCATCTCTAATCTCCACATATACGAGACATCACTCATATAGAAATCATCAGTAATCTCCACATATACGAGACATCACTCATATAGAAACCATCTGTAATCTCCACATATACGAGACATCACTCATATAGAAACCATCTGTAATCTCCACATATACGAGAGACATCACTCATATAGAAACCATCTCTAATCTCCACATATACGAGACATCACTCATATAGAAACCATCTGTAATCTCCACATATACGAGACATCACTCATATAGAAACCATCTCTAATCTCCACATATACGAGACCTCACTCATATAGAAACCATCTGTAATCTCCACATATACGAGACATCACTCATATAGAAATCATCTGTAATCTCCACATATACGAGGCATCACTCATATAGAAACCATCTCTAATCTCCACATATACGAGACATCACTCATATAGAAACCATCTGTAATCTCCACATATACGAGACATCACTCATATAGAAGTCATCTCTAATCTCCACATATACAAGAGACATCACTCATATAGAAATCATCTGTAATCTCCACATATACGAGACATCACTCATATAGAAACCATCTGTAATCTCCACATATACGAGACATCACTCATATAGAAACCATCTCTAATCTCCACATATACGAGACATCACTCATATAGAAACCATCTGTAATCTCCACATATACGAGACATCACTCATATAGAAACCATCTGTAATCTCCACATATACGAGACATCACTCATATAGAAATCATCTGTAATCTCCACATATACGAGGCATCACTCATATAGAAACCATCTCTAATCTCCACATATACGAGACATCACTCATATAGAAACCATCTGTAATCTCCACATATACGAGACATCACTCATATAGAAGTCATCTCTAATCTCCACATATACAAGAGACATCACTCATATAGAAATCATCTGTAATCTCCACATATACGAGACATCACTCATATAGAAACCATCTGTAATCTCCACATATACGAGACATCACTCATATAGAAACCATCTCTAATCTCCACATATACGAGACATCACTCATATAGAAACCATCTGTAATCTCCACATATACGAGACATCACTCATATAGAAGCCATCTCTAATCTCCACATATACGAGACATCACTCATATAGAAACCATCTCTAATCTCCACATATACAAGAGACATCACTCATATAGAAATCATCTGTAATCTCCACATATACAAGACATCACTCATATAGAAATCATCTCTAATCTCCACATATACGAGACATCACTCATAATGAAACCATCTCTAATCTCCACATATACGAGACATCACTCATATAGAAGTCATCTCTAATCTCCACATATACAAGAGACATCACTCATATAGAAATCATCTGTAATCTCCACATATACAAGACATCACTCATATAGAAATCATCTCTAATCTCCACATATACGAGACATCACTCATATAGAAACCATCTCTAATCTCCACATATACGAAACATCACTCATATAGAAACCATCTCTAATCTTCACATATACGAGACATCACTCATATAGAAACCATCTCTAATCTCCACATATACGAGACATCACTCATATAGAAACTATGTGTAATCTTCACATATACGAGACATCACTCATATAGAAACTATCTGTAATCTTCACATATACGAGACATCACTCATATAGAAACTATCTCTAATCTCCACATATACGAGACATCACTCATATAGAAATCATCTCTAATCTCCACATATACGAGACATCACTCATATAGAAATCATCTCTGATCTCCACATATACGAGACATCACTCATATAGAAATCATCTGTAATCTCCACATATACGAGACATCACTCATATAGAAATCATCTCTAATCTCCACATATACGAGACATCACTCATATAGAAATCATCTGTAATCTCCACATATACGAGACATCACTCATAATGAAACCATCTCTAATCTCCACATATACGAGACATCACTCATATAGAAATCATCTCTAATCTCCACATATACAAGAGACATCACTCATACAGAAACCATCTCTAATCTCCACATATACGAGACATCACTCATATAGAAATCATCTGTAATCTCCACATATACAAGACATCACTCATATAGAAATCATCTCTAATCTCCACATATACGAGACATCACTCATATAGAAACCATCTCTAATCTCCACATATACGAGACATCACTCATATAGAAATCATCTGTAATCTCCACATATACGAGACATCACTCATAATGAAACCATCTCTAATCTCCACATATACGAGACCTCACTCATATAGAAACCATCTCTAATCTCCACATATACGAGACATCACTCATATAGAAATCATCTCTAATCTCCACATATACGAGACATCACTCATATAGAAGTCATCTCTAATCTCCACATATACGAGACATCACTCATATAGAAGTCATCTCTAATCTCCACATATACGAGACATCACTCATATAGAAATCATCTGTAATCTCCACATATACGAGACATCACTCATATAGAAATCTCTAATCTCCACATATACAGGAGACATCACTCATATAGAAATCATCTGTAATCTCCACATATACGAGACATCACTCATATAGAAGTCATCTCTAATCTCCACATATACGAGACATCACTCATATAGAAATCTCTAATCTCCACATATACGAGACATCACTCATATAGAAATCATCTGTAATCTCCACATATACGAGACATCACTCATATAGAAACCATCTCTAATCTCCACATATACGAGACATCACTCATATAGAAATCATCTGTAATCTCCACATATACGAGACATCACTCATATAGAAGTCATCTCTAATCTCCACATATACGAGACATCACTCATATAGAAATCTCTAATCTCCACATATACAGGAGACATCACTCATATAGAAATTATCTGTAATCTCCATATATACGAGACATCACTCATATAGAAATCATCTGTAATCTCCACATATACGAGACATCACTCATATAGAAGTCATCTCTAATCTCCACATATACGAGACATCACTCATATAGAAATCATCTGTAATCTCCACATATACGAGACATCACTCATATAGAAATCATCTCTAATCACCACATATACAAGACATCACTCATATAGAAATCATCTCTAATCTCCACATATACGAGACATCACTCATATAGAAACCATCTGTAATCTCCACATATACGAGAGACATCACTCATATAGAAACCATCTCTAATCTCCACATATACGAGAGACATCACTCATATAGAAATCATCTCTAATCTCATTATATACGAGAGACATCACTCATATAGAAGTCATCTCTAATCTCCACATATACGAGACATCACTCATATAGAAACCATCTCTAATCTCCACATATACGAGACATCACTCATATAGAAGTCATCTCTAATCTCCACATATACGAGACATCACTCATATAGAAATCATCTGTAATCTCCACATATACGAGACATCACTCATATAGAAATCATCTGTAATCTCCACATATACGAGACATCACTCATATAGAAATCATCTGTAATCTCCACATATACAAGACATCACTCATATAGAAACCATCTGTAATCTCCACATATACGAGAGACATCACTCATATAGAAATCATCTCTAATCTAAACATATACGAGACATCACTCATATAGAAATCATCTGTAATCTCCACATATACGAGACATCACTCATATAGAAACCATCTCTAATCTCCACATATACGAGACATCACTCATATAGAAATCATCTGTAATCTCCACATATACGAGACATCACTCATATAGAAATCATCTGTAATCTCCACATATACGAGACATCACTAATATAGAAGTCATCTCTAATCTCCACATATACAGGAGACATCACTCATATAGAAATCATCTGTAATCTCCATATATACGAGACATCACTCATATAGAAATCATCTGTAATCTCCACATATACGAGACATCACTCATATAGAAACCATCTCTAATCTCCACATATACGAGACATCACTCATATAGAAATCATCTGTAATCTCCACATATACGAGACATCACTCATATAGAAATCATCTGTAATCTCCACATATACGAGACATCACTCATATAGAAATCATCTCTAATCACCACATATACGAGACATCACTCATATAGAAATCATCTGTAATCTCCACATATACGAGACATCACTCATATAGAAATCATCTGTAATCTCCACATATACGAGACATCACTCATATAGAAATCATCTCTAATCACCACATATACGAGACATCACTCATATAGAAATCATCTGTAATCTCCACATATACGAGACATCACTCATATAGAAATCATCTGTAATCTCCACATATACGAGACATCACTCATATAGAAATCATCTCTAATCACCACATATACGAGACATCACTCATATAGAAATCATCTGTAATCTCCACATATACGAGAGACATCACTCATATAGAAACAATCTCTAATCTCCACATATACGAGAGACATCACTCATATAGAAATCATCTCTAATCTCAACATATACGAGAGACATCACTCATATAGAAGTCATCTCTAATCTCCACATATACGAGACATCACTCATATAGAAACCATCTCTAATCTCCACATATACGAGACATCACTCATATAGAAACCATCTGTAATCTCCACATATACGAGACATCACTCATATAGAAACCATCTGTAATCTCCACATATACGAGACATCACTCATATAGAAACCATCTCTAATCTCCACATATACAAGACATCACTCATATAGAAATCATCTCTAATCTCCACATATACGAGAGACATCACTCATAGAAACCATCTCTAATCTCCACATATACGAGACATCACTCATATAGAAATCATCTGTAATCTCCACATATACGAGACATCACTCATATAGAAGTCATCTCTAATCTCCACATATACGAGACATCACTCATATAGAAATCTCTAATCTCCACATATACGAGACATCACTCATATAGAAATCATCTGTAATCTCCACATATACGAGACATCACTCATATAGAAACCATCTGTAATCTCCACATATACGAGAGACATCACTCATATAGAAATCATCTCTAATCTCCACATATACGAGACATCACTCATATAGAAACCATCTCTAATCTCCACATATACGAGACATCACTCATATAGAAATCATCTGTAATCTCCACATATACGAGACATCACTCATATAGAAACCATCTCTAATCTCCACATATACGAGACATCACTCATATAGAAACCATCAGTAATCTCCACATATACGAGACATCACTCATATAGAAATCATCTCTAATCTCCACATATACGAGACATCACTCATATAGAAACCATCTGTAATCTCCACATATACGAGACATCACTCATATAGAAGTCATCTCTAATCTCCACATATACGAGAGACATCACTCATATAGAAATCATCTGTAATCTCCACATATACGAGACATCACTCATATAGAAACCATCTCTAATCTCCACATATACGAGAGACATCACTCATATAGAAACCATCTGTAATCTCCACATATACGAGACATCACTCATATAGAAACCATCTCTAATCTCCACATATACGAGACATCACTCATATAGAAACCATCTGTAATCTCCACATATACGAGACATCACTCATATAGAAGTCATCTCTAATCTCCACATATACGAGACATCACTCATATAGAAGTCATCTCTAATCTCCACATATACGAGACATCACTCATATAGAAGTCATCTCTAATCTTCACATATACGAGACATCACTTATATAGAAATCATCTCTAATCTCCACATATACGAGACATCACTCATATAGAAATCATCTGTAATCTCCACATATACAAGAGACATCACTCATATAGAAATCATCTGTAATCTCCACATATACGAGACATCACTCATATAGAAATCATCTGTAATCTCCACATATACAAGAGACATCACTTATATAGAAATCATCTGTAATCTCCACATATACGAGACTTCACTCATATAGAAACCATCTCTAATCTCCACATATACGAGACATCACTCATATAGAAACCATCTCTAATCTCCACATATATGAGACATCACTCATATAGAAACCATCTGTAATCTCCACATATACGAGACATCACTCATATAGAAATCATCTGTAATCTCCACATATACGAGACATCACTCATATAGAAATCATCTGTAATCTCCACATATACAAGACATCACTCATATAGAAATCATCTCTAATCTCCACATATACGAGAGACATCACTCATATAGAAACCATCTCTAATCTCCACATATACGAGACATCACTCATATAGAAGTCATCTCTAATCTCCACATATACGAGACATCACTCATATAGAAATCATCTCTAATCTCCACATATACGAGACATCACTCATATAGAAGCCATCTGTAATCTCCACATATACGAGACATCACTCATATAGAAACCATCTCTAATCTCCACATATACGAGACATCACTCATATAGAAGTCATCTCTAATCTCCACATATACGAGACATCACTCATATAGAAGTCATCTCTAATCTCCACATCTACGAGACATCACTCATATAGAAGTCATCTCTAATCTCCACATATACGAGACATCACTTATATAGAAATCATCTCTAATCTCCACATATACGAGACATCACTCATATAGAAACCATCTGTAATCTCCACATATACGAGACATCACTCATATAGAAATCTCTAATCTCCACATATACGAGACATCACTCATATAGAAATCATCTGTAATCTCCACATATACGAGACATCACTCATATAGAAATCATCTGTAATCTCCACATATACGAGACATCACTCATATAGAAACCATCTCTAATCTCCACATATACGAGACATCACTCATATAGAAACCATCTCTAATCTCCACATATACGAGACATCACTCATATAGAAATCATCTGTAATCTCCACATATACAAGACATCACTCATATAGAAATCATCTCTAATCTCCACATATACGAGAGACATCACTCATATAGAAACCATCTCTAATCTCCACATATACGAGACATCACTCATATAGAAGTCATCTCTAATCTCCACATATACGAGACATCACTCATATAGAAATCATCTGTAATCTCCACATATACGAGACATCACTCATATAGAAACCATCTGTAATCTCCACATATACGAGACATCACTCATATAGAAATCATCTCTAATCTCCACATATACGAGACATCACTCATATAGAAATCATCTGTAATCTCCACATATACGAGACATCACTCATATAGAAATCATCTGTAATCTCCACATATACGAGACATCACTCATATAGAAACCATCTGTAATCTCCACATATACGAGACATCACTTATATAGAAATCATCTCTAATCTCCACATATACGAGACATCACTCATATAGAAACCATCTGTAATCTCCACATATACAAGACATCACTCATATAGAAACCATCTCTAATCTCCACATATATGAGACATCACTCATATAGAAACCATCTGTAATCTCCACATATACGAGACATCACTCATATAGAAACCATCTCTAATCTCCACATATACGAGACATCACTCATATAGAAACCATCTGTAATCTCCACATATACGAGACATCACTCATATAGAAACCATCTCTAATCTCCACATATACGAGACATCACTCATATAGAAGTCATCTCTAATCTCCACATATACGAGACATCACTCATATAGAAACCATCTCTAATCTCCACATATACAAGAGACATCACTCATATAGAAATCATCTGTAATCTCCACATATACAAGAGACATCACTCATATAGAAATCATCTGTAATCTCCACATATACAAGAGACATCACTCATATAGAAACCATCTGTAATCTCCACATATACGAGACATCACTCATATAGAAGTCATCTCTAATCTCCACATATACGAGACATCACTCATATAGAAGTCATCTCTAATCTCCACATATACGAGACATCACTCATATAGAAACCATCTCTAATCTCCACATATACGAGACATCACTCATATAGAAACCATCTGTAATCTCCACATATACGAGACATCACTCATATAGAAACCATCTCTAATCTCCACATATACGAGACATCACTCATATAGAAATCATCTGTAATCTCCACATATACGAGACATCACTCATATAGAAATCATCTGTAATCTCCACATATACGAGACATCACTCATATAGAAATCATCTGTAATCTCCACATATACGAGACATCACTCATATAGAAACCATCTCTAATCTCCACATATACGAGACATCACTCATATAGAAATCATCTGTAATCTCCACATATACGAGACATCACTCATATAGAAATCATCTGTAATCTCCACATATACGAGACATCACTCATATAGAAATCATCTGTAATCTCCACATATACGAGACATCACTCATATAGAAATCATCTCTAATCTCCACATATACAAGAGACATCACTCATATAGAAACCATCTGTAATCTCCACATATACGAGACATCACTCATATAGAAACCATCTCTAATCTCCACATATACGAGACATCACTCATATAGAAATCATCTGTAATCTCCACATATACGAGACATCACTCA